>NC_091126.1:44793248-44925748 GCF_040183065.1 Periplaneta americana | reverse complement strand
ACCTTGAAAATATGTCGAAGTTGCTCGTAAAGGGCGTAAAGCCTAGATAAAAGTCACTACACGCCAGTCGACATACTGCAGTACTTCTAAATAAACACCATCTTTCGCGCAGCTCAACCGGTTAATGACACGCCTTTCGAGTAAAATTTCTGGGTTCTATTCCCGGCTACTCTTTATTTTTTGTTATTTTAAAACAAAAACATATAGAGGGGCAGAAATAAACAAATCCCTCCTCAGTTGGTTCTAGCTGAACAAATTCTTGCTGTGCATCTACGTGATTTTATAGTGTTGGCCTTCTATGCTCGAGGTTGCGGGTTCGATCCCGGCCTAGGTCGATGGCAATTAAGTGTGTTTAATTGCGACAGACTCATGTCAGTAGATTTACTGGCATGTAAAAGAACTCCTGCGGGAAAAAATTCTGGCACACCTGTGACGCTAATATAACATCTGCAGTTGCGAGCGTCGTTAAATAAACCATAATTTAAAAATGTTACGTGATTTTTCATTTTGTTTACATTACGCAAGGTGCATTAGATCTGGAATTGGAGACTTTTTGGTGACTAGATGAATCCGTTAAACATAGCTCGTGATTTATGTAAACTAGTGCAGAATTAAGTTTTGTTCGCAAGAAAATATTAAGAAGCACTTTTTTTATTAGTTTAGAGCAGTGGTCGTCAGCACTCGCTGAAATGGGTAGAGTGCATGGAGAGTAAGGAACTCTGCTTCGTCGTGCACAAGGGATAGAGAGACAGCATACCCGCCAGCAGCGACGATTGCACGCTAGGGCTGTGTCTTGTCCGCGGGTAAGTGACGCTATCCCGAGCGGGTGCAGTGTTTTGATGACCGCTGGTTTAGAGTAATAACATTTTTTTTTTACCATTCGATTACAAATAATGAAAGAACAATAGAAAGTAACAAAAAGCATTACACAAGAAAATAAAATAGTATTATAAAAATAAGATGTGTATTCGATTTGGTCCACGCCTGTGGAGTAACGGTCAGCGCGTCTGGCCGCGAAACCAGGTAGCCCGGGTTCGATTCCCGGTCGGGGCAAGTTACCTGGTTAAGGTTTTTCCGGGGTTTTCCCTCAACCGAAGGTGAGCAAATGCTGGGTAACTTTCGGTCCTCGACCGAGGACTCATTTCACCGGCATTATCACCTTCATCTCATTCAGACGCTAAATAACCTAAGCTGTTGATAAAGCGTCGTAAAATAACCTACTAAAATAAAAAAAAATATTCGATTTGAAAACGGGTCGTCTACTTAACTAAACACACTATCCGTTGAGCTAACTCAATGTCTTTCGAAAGTCGTTCCATGTCCATTACATAGGTTTATTTACATGCAACTGGTTCATGATTGTTGTTACGTTATTTAAGCCCTTTTAATCACAACTTCCACATGTTTTGATTTTATACTCTGATTCAGGACTCCCAGAGCAATAAAATAGGCTATCATTTGTTAAAATCTGGAGGGGGCAATGAAAAGTTTCCCTTGTATTACAAACTTTAAATATGTTTTTAATTAACTAGGCGCAGGAGAGAATGTATTTTTTTTTTTTCAGTCAGCGAGTTGATATCCATAGCAATCAGCTAAAGTTTCTCGGGAAGTATGATGTTTCTACCCGTAATATTATTAATATTTTTTGTTGTAGTTTTCCTTAGGGCTATCATTTTCATTACCAGTTCATCGGATTCGGGTTTATTTCCAGTCGCGTGTGTAGATTACCTCCTTTCCACAGGGATTACGCAAGTGTGTGTTCCCATGTGTCTGTCCTGTGTTTTGAGCGCTGATTGCATCATTTTGACCGCATGACAAGATAGTCCTGGTCTAGATGATGTATATTAGATAGAGTAGGCCTAGTGTTAAGGCTGGTTCACAATAAACCGAGAACGGAAATGACGAGAACGAGAACGGAAATATTGTTAAAATAAATGTATTTAAATCTGAGCATTCACAATTAACTGTTGTGAATGCTCACATTTAAATATATTTATTTTAACATTTCAGTTCTCGTTCTCGTTGTCGTTTCCGTTCCGGTTTATTGTGAACCAGCCTTTACACGATTCTAGTGATTATGCAACGTATTGTGTATAAGACACGCCCTGGGGAGATATTTGTCACTTTGTTTCTTATTTTTAGTGAATACGTATAAGTTAGTGAAAGTTCGAAAGCCATTGACTTAGATTCGCGGTCGACATTTTTATACCTACAGCCGTTCCACAGCGATTGCAGCAAACCTACCTAGCTCATTCACCTCGTATGGTAAACGTCAACCGACACTGCCGGTACAAGAGAACTAGAGGGTGGAGGTTGAGAAGTCGCGTTCTACAAGTTCACTGCTCCGCCAGTTTAGTAGAATGCGTTTTGAGTCTAAAGAAGGCAGTAGAACAGTAAAACGTGGTCTATTGTTTGGACTAGACACCAAGCCCCCGCATACTGTACCGGTAAAGGCTCGTCCACAATAAACCGGAGACGAAAACGATAGCGAGAACGGAAATATTGTTAAAATAAATGTATTTAAATGTGAGCATTGCAAACCAAGCTTTCAGGTATAACTCCCTGTAAAGCTGATTTGAATAATTTCGAGGAAAAATTGTTCCGGGGCCGGGTGTCGAACCCGAGACCTTTGGTTAAACGTACCAACGCTCTACCAACTGAGCTAACCGGGAACTCTACCAGACACCGATCCAATTTTTCCTCTATATCCACAGACCTCAAAGTGGGCTTACAACCGTCAAGCAACCAACATTGAGTGCACACTAACTCTGTGTGACTTAAATTGTGATTTTCTGTTAACGAACAGTGACGTGTATTATGCAAATCAAGCTTTCAGATATAACTCCCTGTAAAGTTGATTTGAATAATTTCGAGAAAAAATTGTTCCGGGGTCGGGTGTCGAACTCGGGACCTTTGGTTAAACGTACCAACGCTCTACCAACTGCCGGAACCCGGGAACGGAACGTAAAAGTTAATTGTGAATGATCACATTTAAATTTATTTATTTTAACAATATTTCCGTTTTCGTTGTCGTTTCCGTTCCTGGTTTATTGTTGACCAGCCTTGAAGCATTGTTACAAATACGATCACGTCCGAGTATCTCTCACAAAGTAAACATTATTCAACGCCCTGGAAACGACGTAAACATGAAGGAGAGTTTAAGGTAATATTTATGTATTTATTTATATTTTTATTAATTGATTAATTATTTTATTTTATCGATAGATCTTTTCTAGAAAATAAAATTAATTTGTATTTACGTTGTATCAGATTCACTTTTTAAATGAATTAAAACTCTAAAATACCTCTTTCCAAAAATCGATTTTGTAGTATTCATAATATTCCTTAAATTTCATGCTCTATCTAAACATGATGCTTACCGATTGTACTTGTTCCTCGTGTTATATCTAAGTAAATAAGCATTGGTTTTCTCCTATATCGACGGAGCAGTGTACTATTAAAAGTACTAAATTTGCCGACCGTTGCCTTAGATCCTAGTTGACGTTCGCCCTTTTTCGTGGTAATTCCAGAAAAGCCTGAATAATTGTTCAGAATAAGGTGTGAACTTCCATATGACGAATTTAATCATATTTATGTCATTATTGTATTCTTAATAGTCGATATTTATAAAAGAAGGAGCCAGGCAAGCATATGCACTCTTCTCAATGTTCTTTAATATTTACATTAATGCAGCACTCGTATTGTGTCAAATCAAATGAGCATTCTGAAATACAATTTTTTGAATGCCATTTCATAATTAGTCCCGCGTCGTATGCATGGATTGTGTTGCTACTGCTGGCGTCGTATGCATTGACTGTGTTGCTACTGCTGGCGTCGTATGCATGGATTGTGTTGCTACTGCTCGCGTCGTATGCATGGATTGTGTTGCTACTGCTGGCGTCATATGCATGGATTGTGTTGCTATTGCTGGCGTCATATGCATTGACTGTGTTGATACTGCTGGCGTCATATGCATTGACTGTGTTGCTACTGCTCGCGTCGTATGCATGGATTGTGTTGCTACTGCTGGCGTCATATGCATGGATTGTGTTGCTACTGCTGGCGTCGTATGCATGGACTGTATTGCTACTGCTGGCGTCGTATGCATGGATTGTGTTGCTACTGCTGGCGTCGTATGCATGGACTGTGTTGCTACTGCTGGCGTCGTATGCATGGATTGTGTTGCTAATGCTGGCGTCGTATGCATGGACTGTGTTGCTACTGCTGGCGTCGTATGCATGGATTGTGTTGCTACTGCTGGCGTCATATGCATTGACTGTGTTGCTACTGCTCGCGTCGTATGCATGGATTGTGTTGCTACTGCTGGCGTCATATGCATTGACTGTGTTGCTACTGCTCGCGTCGTATGCATGGATTGTGTTGCTACTGCTGGCGTCATATGCATTGACTGTGTTGCTACTGCTCGCGTCGTATGCATGGATTGTGTTGCTACTGCTGGCGTCATATGCATTGACTGTGTTGCTACTGCTCGCGTCGTATGCATGGATTGTGTTGCTACTGCTGGCGTCATATGCATTGACTATGTTGCTACTGCTCGCGTCGTATGCATGGATTGTGTTGCTACTGCTGGCGTCATATGCATTGACTGTGTTGCTACTGCTCGCGTCGTATGCATGGATTGTGTTGCTACTGCTGGCGTCATATGCATTGATTGTGTTGCTACTGCTCGCGTCGTATGCATGGATTGTGTTGCTACTGCTGGCGTCATATGCATTGACTATGTTGCTACTGCTCGCGTCGTATGCATGGATTGTGTTGCTACTGCTGGCGTCATATGCATTGACTGTGTTGCTACTGCTCGCGTCGTATGCATGGATTGTGTTGCTACTGCTGGCGTCATATGCATTGACTATGTTGCTACTGCTCGCGTCGTATGCATGGATTGTGTTGCTACTGCTGGCGTCATATGCATTGACTGTGTTGCTACTGCTCGCGTCGTATGCATGGATTGTGTTGCTACTGCTGGCGTCATATGCATTGACTATGTTGCTACTGCTCGCGTCGTATGCATGGATTGTGTTGCTACTGCTGGCGTCATATGCATTGACTGTGTTGCTACTGCTCGCGTCGTATGCATGGATTGTGTTGCTACTGCTGGCGTCATATGCATTGACTGTGTTGCTACTGCTCGCGTCGTATGCATGGATTGTGTTGCTACTGCTGGCGTCATATGCATTGACTATGTTGCTACTGCTCGCGTCGTATGCATGGATTGTGTTGCTACTGCTGGCGTCATATGCATTGACTGTGTTGCTACTGCTCGCGTCGTATGCATGGATTGTGTTGCTACTGCTGGCGTCATATGCATTGACTGTGTTGCTACTGCTCGCGTCGTATGCATGGATTGTGTTGCTACTGCTGGCGTCATATGCATTGACTGTGTTGCTACTGCTCGCGTCGTATGCATGGATTGTGTTGCTACTGCTGGCGTCATATGTATTGACTATGTTGCTACTGCTCGCGTCGTATGCATGGATTGTGTTGCTACTGCTGGCGTCATATGCATTGACTGTGTTGCTACTGCTCGCGTCGTATGCATGGATTGTGTTGCTACTGCTGGCGTCATATGCATTGACTGTGTTGCTACTGCTCGCGTCGTATGCATGGATTGTGTTGCTACTGCTGGCGTCATATGCATTGACTATGTTGCTACTGCTCGCGTCGTATGCATGGATTGTGTTGCTACTGCTGGCGTCATATGCATTGACTGTGTTGCTACTGCTCGCGTCGTATGCATGGATTGTGTTGCTACTGCTGGCGTCATATGCATTGACTATGTTGCTACTGCTCGCGTCGTATGCATGGATTGTGTTGCTACTGCTGGCGTCATATGCATTGACTGTGTTGCTACTGCTCGCGTCGTATGCATGGATTGTGTTGCTACTGCTGGCGTCATATGCATTGACTGTGTTGCTACTGCTCGCGTCGTATGCATGGATTGTGTTGCTACTGCTGGCGTCATATGCATTGACTATGTTGCTACTGCTCGCGTCGTATGCATGGATTGTGTTGCTACTGCTGGCGTCATATGCATTGACTGTGTTGCTACTGCTCGCGTCGTATGCATGGATTGTGTTGCTACTGCTGGCGTCATATGCATTGACTGTGTTGCTACTGCTCGCGTCGTATGCATGGATTGTGTTGCTACTGCTGGCGTCATATGCATTGACTATGTTGCTACTGCTCGCGTCGTATGCATTGACTGTGTTGCTACTGCTCGCGTCGTATGCATGGATTGTGTTGCTACTGCTGGCGTCATATGCATTGACTATGTTGCTACTGCTCGCGTCGTATGCATGGATTGTGTTGCTACTGCTGGCGTCATATGCATTGACTGTGTTGCTACTGCTCGCGTCGTATGCATGGATTGTGTTGCTACTGCTGGCGTCATATGCATTGACTATGTTGCTACTGCTCGCGTCGTATGCATGGATTGTGTTGCTACTGCTGGCGTCATATGCATTGACTGTGTTGCTACTGCTCGCGTCGTATGCATGGATTGTGTTGCTACTGCTGGCGTCATATGCATTGACTGTGTTGCTACTGCTCGCGTCGTATGCATGGATTGTGTTGCTACTGCTGGCGTCATATGCATTGACTATGTTGCTACTGCTCGCGTCGTATGCATGGATTGTGTTGCTACTGCTGGCGTCATATGCATTGACTGTGTTGCTACTGCTCGCGTCGTATGCATGGATTGTGTTGCTACTGCTGGCGTCATATGCATTGACTGTGTTGCTACTGCTCGCGTCGTATGCATGGATTGTGTTGCTACTGCTGGCGTCATATGCATTGACTGTGTTGCTACTGCTCGCGTCGTATGCATGGACTGTGTTGCTACTGCTCGCGTGTGTCGCATCTAACCGCTTTGGTTTCATAACTGCACACAGATCCGCCTTCTGTTCTTCCTTTATGGCATGTGTGTGATATAAAGGAAAAAAATATATACTGTAAGTGAATGAAATAATATTATGTGCAGTAAAATTGTAGGAAAGGCAACCATTATTTTTTTAATAAAAGTGTATGCATTTCTTGCAATCCTCAAAGAGGGAAACAGAAAAGAAGAACCTATGTTATTGATATCTATGTATCATTATTGTAACGGTAGTTGTTTAATCCTGGAACAGATATGACTGTTTCGTTTGCTTTATTTTAGACATACTCCACCACATTGGCGATAGGAATACGAAAACAAATCTTTGGTGTGCTGTTTTCTTAATCTATGTGTTTTATTTTATTTTTACGGATAATTTTAAGTGTAATATTTATATTTAGGTTAGGTGTAACTTAGTTCCTCTGGTCTAAGTGAATTTCGGACGTAAGTTTAGACAGCATAAGTTTCCCGAGAGTGACACATGGTGTTGCGCGATATTACCAACGCAGAGAAATGTGTGATATTCGTTATCTCTGCGATTTGATTGTAGTAAGTGCAGTCAGCTCGTCATGAAGGAAGTGACAAGACGATTTCTTTTGCTTTGCAGTTATGCGATCCTCATAAGCTCTACGCAAGATGCAGACATGCTGGAGCTCTTTCCTCAATTGGCAGCCCGGAGCTCAGTCCAAGAGCAGTCTTGTCCACTGCATAGGATGGGCGTTGCTGCTCAATCTGCTCCTGATATTTCATGGTAGCTGCGGGAATGAAAACACCTGTGGGATTGGCCTCATTACTCCAGGGGGTGAGTATTTCCCATATAGCATAAACATTCTGTATAATTTTTCCTCTCTACATAACTCGATAGTGTTTACTTTACTTCATTTTTTTCATTGTTGGTTTAACATAGAGTGCACGACGCTGAATAACTTTGTCTTGAGGTGGTGAATAGGAGTTGGATCCCTTACAAATGGCTAAATCCATGACTGACACTCACTAGCCATTTGTATCGTTTCCAACAAGTAGAATTCCTCCCCTCTCCCCTTTTTTCACCTGAAGACAAAGGTAGATCTGATCCCCAAATCCCCGAAAGGTTATATACATTCTATATTTTGGTTTCATTAGTAATGAACATGTCCTAGAATTAATTTGTTGCCAGATATAAGTACTTGTTCATCAGCATCACAGGAGATGCTCAGTGTGATTTACATTTAAAAAATTCAGTATTTTGAGATGTGGTGGTATTAATGAGAACAAAAAATGTATATAATAGACAAAGATCTAAAAATTAATTTCTTCCGAGATGAGTAGGTACTTGTTCAAATCATATGAGGTGCTCAATGTCATTTCCATTAAACAAAATAATTCATTATTCCTAGAAATGGCAGTATCCATTAAAACAAGAGAAATGTTTAATAAACATGGGTCCTAAAATTAAATTTTGTACGAAACAAGGGCTTTCAAATTTATATCATGGTGAATATATAATAGGATGCGAAACTGCGGTCAGCACCCTCTGACGGAAGGGGGTTCAAATAAGAGGATCAGCGCCCGACGTCGTGGGTGGTGAACATTAGAACTACGTGTTGGGTAGATTATCCAGAGTTCTCTATTTATCCGTTCGTTCGAGACGAACAGACGATGCTCGAGAAGACAAGATGGCAGCCACAAACTTGCTAATGAGTGGACATAAAGTGATACTAAGTGTGTGTATAAGCAGTGTAGTTAAACAGTGATGTTTATGGACGTTGTAAAAATAGTGTTGCTGAATGTATTGTAAAGTAATAGTAATATAATACATTTAACTGTCTAAGTAGTTTTTGTAGACTTTTCCATTGCGCTATACACTAAATGCCCAAAGAATACAGTCCCAATTATCTAATCTTTTGCTTTATTTTCTGTCTGTATTTGGTTATATTTTAATTGGGTAGTGTAAAATAGATCGTCTCTTTTATCTTCCTGTTGGCTCCGGTAAGAATTTTCAGTGGAAGATGGTGTGAGAAATAAAAATGTAAATGTTTTATTTTAAATTGGGTTAGTTGAGAATATCGATGAGGGTGGGAGGGAATACTTTTTTATTCTTCACATTTTCTCCTTCTATTCACAGAAAAATCCAGATTCGTCTTGAATAAGCCACTAGCTTTTAAAATATGGAAGCATAAACAAGAATGGGGCTATTTAGAGCACACAATCAATCAGATGTCTATCTTGAGTGGAAACTGTGTCCACGTCTTTCACCGCAACTTCCTACTTCTTGTCAAAAGTATATATAAATTTTTTTCTCGGAATAAAGGCCGCCAGAGCTTGTAGCTAACCGCTCACTTCCTCGCGTCGACCTCTTTTTACCTAGTATGTCTTTATGGCATATACACGTGGAAACTTACACACATGTAGTCATTCCAGCCGTGTTTTCGATTACCTCTTAGGAAACAAAAGTTTGACCGTCATTAGTAGGCTCCGTATTTCAGCTACCTATAAACTGGGAACAAGTTGCCTGATTCGAAGTATATGTGACGTCACAGCTCAGGTACAGGTACATTCGTACAGAAAATAGTTATTACGCATCCTCTGCCCTCTTCCTCTAGAAAGTCAAAATCGGGACGCAGTCATAGTGAGTAGTCTTATCGATCACTGCTCTTACTAGTCGTATTATTTAAGTAACTACATCTTTGTGGCTAATTGAAGGTTCATTGCAGAGATAAAATGCCTTAAGTAAGATGCTCAAGCGTGTAATATTGCAGGGCATAGTTGAGGATATTTGAACTAATATTTTGACTGTCAATATAGACAATATTACATATAAATTGTGTAAAATGAACGTAAAAGTGACAAAAATAGTGCACAGAAATACACTGCGATACCAAAAGGCACAGAAAGTGTGTTGAACATATTCAAAAGAACCAGTACCATCACAGTCTGAAAATTATGAAGATAACTCGACGTTTAGCATGGATTTGTGTAGCCTACCATGATGTTCAGTGCCAATATCCCAATTAATAAATTAAATAATCTACATTTTAGGGCATTTCTAGAGAAGTACATAGAAAATTAGTAGGTTTTCAGTGATGAGCGACATGCAATATCATAATGAAATACGAAAAATATCAGACAATAGGAATATCTTGTACTATATCATGCACCAATAACGTCATGTGCCATTGAAAGAATTTCTTATAATATAAAATCTTATTAAGTTCCGTAATTTACTGAACTGCAAAGTTCACGACGAAAATGAACATCACTGCTCAAGCATGTGTTTACTAGTACAGCTTCAGAATGTCGGGAGTTGACTATACTCCAAACACGCAGCGACGACCTGTTTGTTTATATCTTTATCCGTTGCATTACCTGTGTTCGGCGTACTATATACCCAATGTGTCTATAACTACTCTCTTTAGGTAGCTGGAATACGAGGCCTAGTCATTTGTTTGAACGCTGTTGATTGCATCGGGTGAAGACTGGTACCTTGGTTTCTTTCAAATATAATATTGAAAACATCAGGAGTAAATAGTGGTGGCCCTCGGAATTGAGATTTAGAGTTTTAAATTATCTGTAAGCCACATTAATTTCGATTTGGTTGAAGCCTTGTGAATATTGTAACAGATGTTTGGATTATGCTGCATGAAATATGTGACAACTCTTTTGTGGGCAGTAAAAATTAAAGAAGTGCACCATGTGTACGGGTGGAATATTATTATTTACACCCGAGGACTTCAGTTTTTTGTTACGAATATGAATTTTGTCTATTTGTTGCAGTATATCGGTAGAGTGCATATTATTTGCTACGTTACCTTTTGATCGCTTTAGGAATCATGGTCAGGGTCTCTACCAGTGAAAAATAGAAGGTACCAAACTTGGAGGGGGAAAAAGTACTAGATCTGTGAGAAAAGTACTATATTCATTTTTGTCCCAGTTTTACCAATACCTCTCCTCCATATTCTGTCTGTTACGTAGACCAATACTTGAATTTACCAAGCTTCTCTTTCCACATATCCGTAATTGCTTTACATATACCGGCGCGTTATATAAAAATTATGGAACACTAAAAGTAGGAACTTTCCACAACTTAATCAGAATTGAGACTTTCAATAGACTGTTCTAGCTATTTTATTCTATTGGCTATTATTCAGATATCAACACAGGTTCGTAACTATAAATGAAATATAATAAAACGTGCCAAATATTAAACAGTAACTTATTTGTAACTGAATCTTGAATTTATATTTTCATCTGTTATTTTATTAGTTCATTCTATGTAATTCAATTCACTATCCATAATTTTCACAAGCTATTACAGACTGATAGTGATAGAATACAAAAAAGCAATGAGCCCAATATTCAGTTATAAGACGCAATAGTAACTGTGCCAATGTGAGTGGGAAACTGGTCACTGGACTGTATGGCCTAATGTAACTGTTGGGATTCCCGATACAGCGTACATCACATGAAAACATTCTGCCAGGGTGCATAAAGGCATCTGAAACCAGAATATTTGGCGGGATTGTAAAAATAAATAAAAAGGCTACTATATTTTCTAATGAAGTATTAGATTTTTTAAAAGTACTAGATCTAGTACTAAAGTACTGGGGGTGGAGACCCTGATCATGGTGCTTATATACAGTACTTCCTTTTCTAACACATACATAGAAGACAAATATATTTGGTTTCTGCGCATTCGTTTGCCTCAATTTCTTAATTCTGGTAACCCCAAGTCGGTAGACAGGAATCGCTCTGTGTTTGGTGATGTAGCTCATCTCCCCCTCCTCCCCCCCTCTCTCTGTCTCTCTATCAAATACTGTCGATATATGAAAAAGTAACAGTATGCTGTATAATAATTCAGAGTACTATGTTCGTAATACGCATTTTAAAAAAAATACCGAAAATACGTTATTCTTCATTTAAAAAAAAAAAACATAAATTGTTTCTCACATAATTTTCATCTATGAGCCGCCACTGACACCGCTTTTAGCAATTTCAGGGAACTTAAACGAAAACCAGTCAGAAAAGTGCAAAGGAATTCGTCGGCATACTCAGAGACCTATTAATATAGATTAGATAAAATGGAAATATTCTTGTAAATTATTTGTACTGTTTGATAGCCTATATCAGCGGTCATCAGCACAGTACACCCTCGGGCTAGCGTCTCTTCCCCGCGCATAAGACATTGCACTAGCGTGCATCCGTGACTGCTGGCGGTTATGCTCTCTATCTCTCCCTTCTGCACGACGGTGCATATTCCAATACACTTATTAACCCTTACCCATTTCAACGAGTCCTGACGACCACTGGCCTATATCATTACTATCACTACCACAAATAAATAATTCCACTGACATAAATTTCAAGATATCTATTTTTTAAATATGATGAGTATACTATTAAAGTATGGGAAATATTGTTAATATTTATAACAAATCGCTTTTTTATTTTCATCCACGAAAAAAATATACAGGTAAAATTAAGAAATTAGGTTAGAATGAGAAAGTGCAGCAATGGTACACAACAAAAGGAATGATATGTCTATTGTTAATGGTAGGCTACAAATCGGATAATGACTGCACTAGCTTTTCAACGTTGTTTCCGTTATTTACGTTACATTCGTTCATCATTCTCAACATCTAATCCCACACCAAGTACGGAGGAGGGAAATGAGGCTGGGTTAGAAGCTAGTAAAAATATTTTACATAGTCCATAAAATCTGTCCCACAATGTTTGAGAAGCCTATCCCCCACGTCTGAACTTCGTGCGTGCTTTCTCACTCACTACTCGTAGTCCCAGAAACATTGCTGTAGTGATTGAAAATGCACATTCATGCTAGTGAATTGCCTAGCTTACGTCTTAGTATGTATGCAAAGAGTTCAGTGAAAGTTGAATGAGTTGTTAATAAAAATCGGATCGTTCACTAATTAGACGAGCTCTACGCAACGTAATGTATTAGAATATTTGAACTGGGTGCTACTTTAGCTGCAGACCACCATAACACAACCCTGGAATGTGACGCTGCATTCCCCTGTTGTGAATAGCCATAAACTTCCTCCCTGTGCTTTATGACGAAGTTTTGTCGCCTGTCAAACATGGGACAGATGATTGGCTCGGGTTTAGTGTTGTAGCGTTCCAGCGCACATTGCTTCAACCCAGTACTATACTGCACTATCTAAAGAATCATGGTTTTAAGGAATTTAGAGAAAACACTTTGTACTGCCTCAAACAAATCGATGGTGTTCGGGTAAAGGGGGTGAAGTCATTTTTTGTGCAAATGGACTTTTGTTCTCCAAGTGAATGCACAAGCTAAATTCTATATGTGGGTGTGCAAAAAAAAAACTAAGTATAGACGATTATGTATCTCTTGAAACCTACCTGCGCGCGAGAGGAAGGAAAATGTTGTTTGAGAAGCTTCCCTCCTTCGCTGCGCTTCGACCTAGGTAGCTAACGAACGATCTATAATACTAGCATTTGATGTGTTTTATTTGTGTAGAAAATTATTTGCAATAAGGGTCCCAAGTTTAATTTCCTTTAACAGCAAAACTCATTTTATGACATATCTCAATTTACCCAAACATCATAGAAATTTTCATAATACAATTCGGAACTTAATACTTGCACATTTAATTAGAGGATTATGGGACGTTTAATATTTAATACATGAATTTCAGAAATCTTAAGATACTTAATTGTAATTAACTTATAATAATTCTGAGTTAATGCAGTTTTGCGTTCTGGAATGTTAATAATGTGTTATATAGTTGATGTATGAGTAAACATGTAAATAAATTCAGTCTCCATGATTGTGAAGTCACAGTTCAGCGATTAACAGTTGAAATAACAAAAGAACATATTGCTTATATAAGCCTATTGAATTTTCAGTTATAGTACGATGCCAAAAATAATACATTGTAAACAGAAGTACGGTATAGAGGAAAGTCTAACATTGAAATCTTGTTAATAGGAATCAAGTTAATAATTATAAATTATGACCAGGGCTGGCGGTTTCGGAACCCCCCCCCCAAATAAAAACAAGTTATGTGCACATAGGATTGTGACTATTGGTCTACGTCATGCAGTCCCTGTTTACAGAGTATAAGACAACCACCGATTACAGCCATCTTAAGGAGGCGATGTTATATGAAGGTATCGAGAGTTCAGCCGTTCAGTGCATGCAGCGGAAACAATATGCTCCAACGAATAAATATTAAGCAAACTATTGTGAAGGAACTGACAGTAAGCAGTCCAGTATCAAGTTTTTCGTTCAGTTACAACAGGACGAAAACGCAAATATATAGGCCCATTGTAATACTGGGTATAAATGTAAGAAAAATATTGCATTAATGGAAAGTAAGGAACCTGCAGATATGTATTGCACGTCACAAACAATATCGGACTGCAAAATTGGCTTTTCCAGAGAGTTGTGTAAAATTCAAGAAAATCAAAAAGAAATCCTACTGTAAGGCATTTTCAAATGTTCAACATTCGAAGTTCTATAAGTACACAAACACCAGTCTTTTCATGGTACAATCATTTATAGAATATAGAGATAGGGAAAAACATCCAATTCCAATTTTAATCCGTTTCGAAAATGTATGTACATCGGTTTTTCAGATAGTAGACTATTCACTTGTAGATAAATCATGTACACAATTTATTTAAATTATTCATATGTTCTTTAAATATGCAGATATGTAAGTAAGGTATGTAGAGATTTAATGTTATTTCAAGTTATGTATGCTTACAGGGATGTGCATCTTAGCCATGGCTACCTATTTTAAGAACAACTTGTAGTGTGCGTAAGTAGTACATAGTTGTACCTCCTAGAACTGTTCGTCCGCGCCTTTGTTACATGACCGTCTGCTCATGCCACGCGACCAACATCTAGTATGCTATAGTAAATGTACCATTAAGGTTACGTCCACAGGACCGAAACCGCCAGGCCTGATTATGACGAATACAGTACCATGAAATCCAGGCGCGGCACGTGCTGTGTGTTCAATGGCTCATTGAACCCCCAATAATTTTCTTTTCAAAATAATCTTAAAACCGAGAATATGTTTTAGCGTTAATCTGCATACGAAAATTTGGTTGAGTTCTACTCATATCGATGCACAAGTTACTTACCAAATAGGAATCGTTAAAAATAGAATTGAACATCCTGGTGAGTGGTTACAGTGAGGGAACCGTGGGGGAATAAGGGGTGTTATGTGGCTATTACAGACTGGAGTGAAAGTTCCTGCTGGACCGCTAGGCGGCGATCGCACCTTCCGTCACTTTCTACACAGTCCCTCTCTCTCTCTCTCTCTCTCTCTCTCTCTCTCTCTCTCTCTCTCTCTCTCTTTTCGTCCTTATAGTAGGTATGTGAATTTGTGATAATTATTTTACTTCTATTTTGGAGCTTATTTTATCATTATTTCGATGTATATTTAATGGAAATATGGTTTGAGTTAATACAGTATTTCGTGAAAACATGAGTTAGGCTACTGCACACAGAATATAAAGAAGCTTTTACTAGGAAAAGGAGCATCATCTGCGGATCTCTGGATAAAGAACTAAGGAAGAGAATAGTGAAGTGCTTTGTGTGGAGTGTGACATTGTATGTGTCAGAAACCTAGACATTACGACGAAGTGAAGAGAAGCGACTAGAAGCATTTGAAATGTGGTTATGGAGAAGAATGGAGCGGGTGAAATGGACAGACAACTAGAAATGAAGCTGTGTTGGAAAGAGTGAGTAAAGAAACTGATCAGGAAGAGAAAAGGAAATTGGTTGGGTCATTGCCAGAGAAGAAACTGCCTACTGAAGGATGCATTGAAAGGAATGGTGAACGAAGAAAAGTTCGGGGCAGAAGAAGGTATCAGATGATATACAACATTAAGATATGTGGATCATGTGAGGAGGCTAAGAGGAAGATTGGCGAATGTTGGGTTTGCAGTGAAAGATCTGTCCTTCGGCAGAAAACTGTGAATAAATGTATAAATTTTCCAAGAACACACTCTCTGTGACTAGGATCTGTGGCCCTTATGTTTGGAGAAATTTACGAGCGGAGACTGCTTTTCTTCTTTGTTGTGGTCCTAAAAGTGTGATGTTTATAGTCCATCATTTATAGCTGTATAGGACCTACCAAAAACATTAGCTTTAACTTATTTTTAGTCTTTCAAACAACTGAACCGGAAGCAGCGTTGCTGCCTACAGCCAAGACTGCTGCTCCATAGTAGCTCAAGATTCGAAATTTGTTGAGTGCGAATATTACGAAAGAGTCAGGTATGAGAGAATCGGGACAATATTGAGCTCACAAATTGATTGCTCTTCCGCACAATAACATTTAATTCATGTGGTCTGGCAAGAGAACATGTTGCTATAGCTTGCAAACATTCATTTCGAAGTGCGCAGAAACCAAGTGCTCGTACTGGTTAGACTGGCGTGGGGATTATGTTACTTGCCTTGAGACGCTTGAAGGCTATAAATTTGTTACTGTGAAGTATAGTTTACTCTATGTCAGAGGTGCTCAATCTTTTTTTGCTATCGTACCCACAAAATACCTTTTTTTTTTTTTACTTCGCACCCCCAAACTGCATTGTAATGATATGAGAAATAACAGAAAACAATGAAAATATATAAACTGCATTAGTTATCAACAAATATAATAAAATATGTCAGCATTTTTATGTACGTAGTGTGTCAGTGGGATGCGTATAGACCATTCGTTATCTCGTGAAACCTACCTGCGCGTCAGGGGAAGAAGAAAGTGGACTGAGAAGCTTCCCTCCCTCTCTACGCTTCTACTGGTAGCTAGCGAGCTCCCTTACCCCCACCACAACGTTCTTGCTATATGCTACGTAGCACAGAAGCATTTGGTTTCACGAGATAACGAATGGCCTATACCACTTGAGAAAACCCCGCGTACCCATGACGTCATGCGCTACTCGAGAACGGAAGCGCTATATTTTGAATGTTAACTGGCTATAATTTATTGTTAGCAGACGACATAACGAGAAATTCCAGTGCATTATTCCATACTTTGTATTATATTAACGCTACGCTCGCACCTCTAATCCACACTTTCCTGTCGCTCATAGAATTATTTCACTTTTAGTCGGTCGAGAAACTAAAATTTACTATAATACAGGGTGATTCAAACGTCCGGAGACATAGAGAAACTCCGTTATTAGTGCGTATAGCGAAACATGGGAAAAGAGGAAAGTTGTCTGAAATACGTAGTTTTGAATGTAAAGTGCTTGAATTTTCAACGTAGAATGCACCGTTGAGAGTATACACTGGTACGAGCCTCAATGAAAACAGAAAATGCCTTGTTGCCTCGTGCGTCGTACATAAATAGGGCATTGCAATCACCTTAATGTATTGGATAAATTACGAAATGATTATAATTAGCTTTAATGTCAATACAAGTTCAGGAAAACCACCGGGCAAAAATGTAATTCCCCTGAATGTTTATGCTATCAATGTAAAAAAATGTTTCTTTCCACTGTGAGAAGTTGAATAACGCTAAACTCTGCATGTCAACTAATTTGGTAGCATTGGGATTGACGGGTGTGTCGCACAAGTGTACATCCTTAACGGTGTATCCTATGTTTAAAATTCAAGCACCTTAGATTGAAAACTACATATTTCTCACAAGTTTCCCCTCTTTTCATTTTGCGCTATCTGCACTAACGGAGTTTGTCTATGTCGCAGGACTTTTGAATCAATCTGTATAATGGTTCAATGATTCTTCGTTATTGTACAGTTAGTAGCATCATTGGTAAGTGAAATTTTTTTTCATTTCTTACAAAGTTTCACTTCGCTCATAACAAGAATATAGTGAAACGTCCACAGTGCAACCACTGTGAATTATTTTAACTGATATAGACTATTTCGGTTCCCCTGTAATTCTCTTTGTTATCGTTGCCTCATTATCGCCAAACCATAATTCCATTTACTCTGGTTTGGTAAGCATTAAGTAAGAAATTGGATACTGAGGATTCACTACCGTGGGTATGAGCTAGTATCTAGGATACTTTCACCGTCTCGTGAAGGCCAGAATTTGAGTCCCCTCTATTGGAAGCTTCGCTGTTCTTTATAGTGATCGGAAATTTCATGATAGCTAGATATATTAAAAATATAGCTCTAGCTTTGCTTTCTGTGATAGTAAATACAAAATCTTTTCACAAAGATTCCACATACTTTCTCATCATACGTTTTACACGTATTGCAAGAGTTCCCTTTCTTATGTTGGGAATGATATTACTTTTCATGGTTTATTTTTCTCGAACTTTTATTCGTATGAAAGTATTGAATATGCACCCAAGTGAGAATACGAACTGTAAGTTCCTCGAATGAACACAAAAGCAATTCTTTGTAGTCTCGTAAGTAAAATATTTTATTTCATTTATAAGTTTCACGATTTTAATAGATATATGTAATTAATTTTTCACTAATTAGCGTAAAATATTCATACATACCTTGTAACTGTTTCTGATACATTTTATGTTTACGAAATTCGGTACCAAAATTGATATAAATACTAATTTTATACGTATCATTGGTTCAGTCGCGCTTCGCAAATAGGTTTACAACGGACGCAAATCCTTGAGGAACTAGGTGCTCTTGTCTACTCTTCACTAATTGGCCTGAGACCTTTTAAAATATTCATAATGAAATGTAGAAATGTTTCTATATGTATTATTTAATTTCTCTTAGCCAAACGTTTTTCAGTCCACTAGAATTTCACCGCCTTATTTGTCAGTTTATCCTACGTAACACAAAAAATTATGAAGAGATTGATTTTGTGATACTTGAACTGAAATGATATTTTTGCGCCTTTGTGATTTCAAATAAAAAGTAATTTGTTTTACTAGAATTATAGCATTTCATGCGCATTATCACCACATTAATTGACTTGTACTTACTAAATATGGAGAAAATCCGTATAATAGCTTAAGAAAATTTGCTGTTCACAGACGCCATGACCACATCTACTTTTCGGTTTCAGGAATGCTCAAAACATATTATATTTCCGAAAATATGTCAAAATCGACTTCTTTATTAGAATATTTTTCTTTTTATATTTCGTACAGTGATGAAATAAAAGAAATAATACAAATACCTTGTTAAATTTATAAATGTTGTCCGAGGGAAAAGTTCAGTATTTAATTGTGTGAATATATAGACCTAATTTAAAAATCCAAAATTTGTTTGTATTCGCCATTTCCGCTCAAGGAATAACTATGACGGAATCTATCACGACCTTCTTGTATGTCTAAGTGATTGCATTATCTTGGCATATAAGAATCATTTTTCCAGATTCTCTGCTGGTTTAATCCGAAAATGTAGCGGTAAGAACATGGAGTTCAAATTCACCGCTCATGGATCATTCTTTTAAATATCGCAAAAAACACAGACATTTCTGGCTGCTGTGTCAATAAATGAACGCAGTGTGAGATTTTGCGATTTGTGCGAATGTGTGGGTGGATGGGCGGTATTGTGACGTATACCGCGCCAATGAGAATGCCAAGTTCCTAGCAATGCGACACGGAATGTGACGTAGACACATTCACAAGCTGCGCTCTTCCTTGAAGTGTTGTAAGAATCCATTCACAGTGCAGTCTGCGAAGAATTAATGCTCGTGTTAGCAGTTTCATTTAGATTCAGAGATTGGGAAAGAAAGAATGTTTCATTCTGCATCCAAACTTAAATATATTTACTTAAAAGATGGACGATAGCGTTTTGTATCTAATTTTGCCGCCCGAGTCCATGTGACCCATGCATAAATACGGGCCTGGGTATGAGTACAGTATTTACTTTAACATAATCCGTCATCACGCCGCCATCACTGCCACTATTATCAACAAGAACTACTACTACTACTACTACTACTACTACTACTACTACTACTACTACTACTACTACTACTACTACTACTACTACTACCGGTACTTGTAAGAATCTTAAAATTAAAACAACATTAGACTTTACAAATTGCACATTAGGACAGCCTGGTTTTGTGATTTATGTGGCCTAAAGCTGACTAGATGCTCATTATTGCATGCGAAATTTAAAATAATAAATATGATTACAGTTATATCGGATTATTTTGGGTTATTTACCTGTTCATTCGTTTCATGATACTTTTAGTAGTTATAATAAATTGTAGCTATACATCAGTTTTAACAATGACTATTATTAACATAAAACAGCCACCGGCGTGGCTCAGTTGGCTGAGACGTTTGCCTGCGGATCCGGAGTTGCGCTCGGGCGTGGGTTCGATTCCCGCTTGGGCTGATTACCTGGGGCCTACTCTATAAAGGTATGGTCACAGTCTACTACATACAGTCACGAAGCTTGAGTTTTGAGGGTGCTAGAAACAATAGACTGTGACGGTACTATTTTGCATTGCCTGTAATGAGGCGATATTAGCGATCCTAGTGGTGAGCAACTACCTAATGTTTGCATATTTACTACGTATTGAGCTACGCGACTGTATATACTAGACTGTGGTATGGTGTTGTACATTACAAGAAAATTCTCTAGTACCACATTAATGAACCCGTATCATCGGTGTATAAGACTAAAACATTAGGCATTAGGTCATTTTGTTCGTCGCACATTTACGATTTAAATGTAGTAAATGCCACTCTTAGCAGATTTCAGTTTAAAGAAATGCATATGTTTATGCTGTTCAGTGCAAGAAATGGAAGTCAACGTTGTTGTACCCTTTAGATCTGTGGTTCCTAAAGTGTGTGTCGCGACCCCTTGGGAGTTGTGTAAAGAGCTGAGGGAGTCGCGTGGTGATTTATAAAAGGAAACAAAAAACGCCTTATTAATGTTTATTTTGCATTTACAATAAAAAAGTTGAACACAATAATCATCAAATTTTCAGTAGTTCTTAAGTTTTTTATTAGCTTCTCAAATATGATTCTTTATCCCGTACATACAGTGATATCATTTTTAAGTTAAGGGCTATTTTTCTCGATTTTGCTTTGACACCAATCATAGATGAGAAACTTATTTTGCATAAATAGGAAGTTCAGATATTATCGAAAACTTAAGAGCGCCTTGCATTCTTCTGATCCAAAAGTTGTATACGATATGCGAAGAAAAAAAATTGGCTAGTTTCAACATTCCATTAGTTGGTATATATTTCAATGAGTTTTCTTACTTTTTTTTTAGTTTCATTCAGTTCAACGGAAGTATCTAAAAACGGATTCAGTATCCATCTGTGACTGTTGTAATTGTTTTTAGTTTCTTCAGAAAAATACTAAAAAAAAACTTTCTAAAATTGTGAAATTTAATTTCATGTCCGTAAGAAAACAAACTCAATATTTGTCGTGTCATATATAACTAAATTTTCCACGAGTTCATTAATAAGCTGGAGAGAAACGGATTCAGTATCAATCTGTGGCTGTTATAATTGTTTTTAGTTTCTTCAGAAAAATACTAAAAAAAAAAAAAACTTTCTAAAATTGTGAAAACTTTACTTCATGTCCGTAAGAAAACAAATTCAATATTTGTCATATCATATATAGCTAAATTTTCCACGAGTTCTTTAATACACTGGAAAGAATGATATTTATTTTTGTCCGTGTTGTCAACCGGAAATCGAGTTTCTTTATAAACCCGTTGATTTTATCTCTGGCTGTTACTGTGTTAACAACGTGGCGTTTGAAACTACTATTCCAAGTGTTTTATGTGTTCGAAAATATCAGCAGCGAAGGCCAGTCTAAGAACCCGAACAGTATTGGAAAGTAGGTTTTGCATAATCCGATTTCTCATCTTGCAGCTACCGGTAGGCCTACATTAAAAGTTCTACTCTTAACTGTAAAACTTCTTCCAGTACCTTAACCCATGAAAACCATTTTGCTCCCGTGTGATAAAAAAGATTTCCGTATAACGAACCCTCTACTACGGCAGTAATAATTTTAAGTACTAGAAAAGTTACGTAAGATTTCGTGTCATTTTTGTACCATATGCTTCTATTTTCGTCGTTCTTATCTGGTAACCACTGGTTTTGAGTAAAATTATTGCTCTTTTCGATTTTGCAGGGATTTTTTTTATTTCGAATGGGAGTAAGTACCGGTAGGGGAGTCGCAAATAAAAGTCTTACCTGAAAGTGGGTCGCGCCTGCGAAAAGTTTGGGAACCAGTGCTTTAGGATATGTAAATTCCATATTACATTTTTAACACCTAATTGGAATTGTAAATTCGGCTTTACTGTACCATTTTTCTCGCATGTTTTGTATAGTGCATTTTTGGGTTGGTTGCGAATTATATTGAACGGGTTACATCAGCTTCTTATCCAAGCGGATGACGTGAATATGTTAGGAGAAAATCCACAAACGATTAGGGAAAACGCGGAAATTTTACTTGAAGCAAGTAAAGCGATAGGTTGGAAGTAAATCCCGAAGAGACAAAGTATATGATTATTTTTCGTGACCAGAATATTGTACGAAATGGAAATATAAAAATTGGAAATTTATCTTTTGAAGAGGTGGAAAAATTCAAATATCTTGGAGCAACAGTAGCAAATATAAATGTCACTCGGGAGGAAATTAAACTCAGAATACATATGGGAAATGCCTGTTATTATTCGGTTGAGAAGCTTTTATCATCCAGTCTGCTCTTAAAAAGCTGAAAGTTAGAATTTATAAAACAGTTATATTACCTGTTGTTCTTTATGGCTGTGAAACTTGAATTCTCACTTTAAGAGAAGAACAGAGATTAAGGGCGTTTGAGAATAAGGTTCTTAGGAAAACATTTGGATCTAAGCGGGAAGAAGTTATAGGAGAATGGAGAAAGTTACACAACGCAGAACTGCACGCATTGTATTCTTGACCCAACATAGTTAGGAACATTAAATCCAGACGTTTGAATGAACAGTGCATGTAGCACGTATGGGCGAATCCAGAAATGCAAATAGAGTGTTAGTTAGGAGGCCGGAGAGAAAAAGACCTTTGGAGAGGCCAAGACGTAGATGGGAGGATAATATTAAAACGGATTTGAGGGAAGGTGGAATATGATTGTAAAGACTGGATTAATAATCTTGCTCAGGATAGGGATCGATGGCGGGCTTATGTGAGGGCGGCAATGAACCTGCGAGTTCCTTAAAGGTCATAAGTAAGTAAATAAATCAGGGAAATTTGTAAATTTCCTCAACATAACTCGATTGTTACCCCTTCTGTAGTAAATTTGCCTAGTAAACGCGTGAGACTGCAGTTAATTTATGATTCCGTCATAGTAAACCACAGACTGAACTTCCAAGCCATTGTTGCGTATTTCCACTTCTGTACAGGCAACCTTCGAACATGTGTCTGGGTGATTTAGCACCAGTTAACCGCGTGATGTCGCACGTTGTTACAGACCATCACAGCAATGACCTCCCCGCAGTATAATCTGAAAAGTGCCCATAAATCTCACGCAGTTCTTGCAGTCAAGAATGCTCTCACTGTTTGGACACCCGTTCTTTCTCTTGCCAATAACTCGGAGGTTTTCTCGGAACGAGAAATAATTTCGTCATCTCCAAAAGCCTGCCTCAGACTAAAGTTAATATGTGAAACGTTAATTTTAATTGCTGCTTCGTTGACACAGCGTTTTGAGAACCTTAAAATAGCTGCACTCAACCTATTTTAACAGGCTTACTTAGTGTCATAATCAAGTAATTTTTAGTATTACGAACAAAGATGCCACTCTTATTAGTTCCCTCCTCCCAAGATTTTGAAATATGAAAATATTTTTCATAATGTGCTACTTGTAGATATAATGAATGGTATTATTACGTAAGCCATATAGTACCTCTGAGTTAGTTATGCAATATTATGATAATAAAGCATTGTGTAATATACTTTGTATAGTACAAAAGTAATGATCAAATATTACAGGAAAAGTTTTACTGTCTTTTCTTTCGCTGTGGTCAAGTGATAGCGTTTCTAACTACGAATCCATCAAGCCTGGGTTTTATATTTGCAGCAGGGAAGCAGAGATTTATCTCTCCCTTTGAGTGACTTACTATGTATCGTCTATTTCCTTTGTCCCATGTTAGCCTTCTCTGTGTGTCATGTTGATCTGTGACCAGGGAGTGAATGCCTAATAGTGATTCATTTCATTATTCCTACGCTGTGGTCCGTCCTGGGATTCTGTGGAGTAGAAAAACGAAACAAGACCTCTGCACAAGTGGCGTATGGGAGGGCTAGGGCCAGTGACTGCTCTGGGGGGAGGCATTGCTTGAACGAAGCTACCAATTGCATGCAGGGAGGGAATAATTTCTATCTGAGTTATACTCCACCTTCTACCATGAGCATCTTACCCCTTAGCGGACTCGAGCTGATACTGCCCGCAATACACTCCGTCACAGATAGACTCCGCCCCCATATGCGCGAAGTTGCTCTACTGTGCTCCAACCACGAGAAAGTCTCTGCGGGATGAAAGGCAACGGGGTAATGCTGTGAATGAATGTTGATGTCATAAGGTCACACACGTGGGTACTCGTATATCTATTGGCTCGCTCTCACAGCACAAACAATAACATTGATACACACATGTTTATACTATCCTAGTTACAAAATTAGATCACTGTTAATCTCCTGGTATTTTAATCTCTCCATACAGGAAATAAATGCAGGAGAGCGCATGGATTTTAAACTGACGTTATAGAGATAATATTGTCTGTCTACTTCGCTCCAATAGATGACGCAATAGTAAGCACATTCCTTTCACGGTTGATCTCGTGGTTGGAGAACAGTACAGATTCCCGGGATGGACCATAGTGTGTATGAAACAGCCAGAAAGTCCAATTCTTTAAAATGATTATGACGACGACTAAGTTACTGCACTATTTATTACTGTACGTAATATGGTTTAAGGGATGGTACCTGTATAAACTAACAAAACTGGACCAAATATAACAAATTTTGTTCTTTATATAAAAAAGTGGTGATGATCGTTCTCGGGATATTTACCTATAAAAACTTGTTTTCTCACCTCAGCAGAACAAAATGTTCTACATTTTTCAATAGGTATTCTAAATGCAATAACTTTGGCATTATCAAAGACATTCACTTGAAATTGGCAGAATACATGTAACGCAACTTAATGAACAATTCTGTAAATCAGGATTTTTTTTTATATTAAAGTGATATTTAATGATTTTTAAAAGTTCTCACTGAAGTGTTTTTAAAATTTTTTCACTTACTGTATACTTGTTACTCGGTTCATAAGCTCTCATTTGCACTCTCTAACATGAATTTGTGTCAAAGGATGTTGAAGATAACTCGCTTTATATCAATACTTTATTTTCGTTTACATTTATCTGGTTTGTAAAAAAATTCAAACTAACATTTTAATCTTAGTTTCCAAAACTTGTCATCATTTGTAGCCATTTAAATGATTTACAAGTACAAAAAAAAAGGTGTTTTCATAGATCTTTCCAATTAACATGTGCGCTTCATTGGTAGTATTGATAAATTTTCGTGTTCATGATATCAGTATACCTGTATTTCAACTTGAATTTCATTACAGAAATTGAAATGTTTCCAAGGTAAGAATAGTTAGTTTGAAATAACGCCTGCTGCCATGCCGTATTTTACCCATATGTCCAGCAGCCATTGGAACTTTTGACAGTATTCAGTCTGTAAATTCGTGCATTGTTCAAAGGTAACGTTATGTTAATGAAAGACTTTTCTGGGTAATAACCGTCCCAGCTGGATTGCGACTAATTTGTATATTGCTACGAACATATGTGGCAATGGTATCTTTATTTCCCTATTAGCTTTAATGATTATTTTATCAGAACGACTGTTGTGATAGCTCTTGCTGCAGAGGAGCACATGTCTCAGTCCGAAAGAATACATTGCATTTAAACGCAAAAATTAGTTAAAAAACAAAATATGTTACCATAAATGTAAATTTCTTCCTAAGGTCGTGCGTCACTTATTCCTTTTTCATAACATGGGGTCAGGGTCGTCAACTTGTCAGTATAGTTAAGTATTTCGGGAAATAAATATTCCATAATTTATTCACATATTCAGAGAAGGAGAAAGTCTAATCGGAACAAACAGATAAGATATATGCAGCTGAGCATAAAGAATATCGACTGCCATTTCGTCGTCAGTTTCACGCACGGAGTATGCGACGATTACATACATACATGCCTTGTGCGTCGTGTATGTGACGTCATATCTTCAGTATATACCGAGCAGGACGGAGAGTTGTTTTTTAGAAGCAGAAGACAATCTAGCCTCTCATATTGAACAATCCCTCTTTGTACCAGCAGTTTCTAATTAAGAGAGTTTTCACACTTGAGTTTGGGCCACCCATTTGCAGTATGCCAGGCAGTAACGAAGGTCTACCTGTTTTCGAAACCGGTATGTGTGTGATTTTAAAAGCTCATTATTCCCTTTTGTGTAATTCACCGAAGATAAAGCTGTTGGATCATAACAACTCACCTCCTGACGTCAGAGGTGAAATTGTGCTGTAATATCTGTTGACTTCATATACAGTAGCGTGCAAATTAATCCGACCACGACATATTTTTACATTTTCTGTCATTGTTGGCCTCACAGCTGCTCATACCGCTTTAATTGACATCTGTAGTACGTGTAATTCCATTGTTGAAGGTCTGTCGTTATTATTTTTTTTATAATATGTGACATTTTGTCTCTCGTTTTGTGCTTATAAGCATTTCAGTTGTGTTGAAGACTTAATACTGCAATCCTGTGTACATTCTGTCGTCTTCACAAATGGATACAACTCCACGAAAACGGTCTAAAATTATAACATTAGCAGAGCATTCTTCTATGACACAGAGGCAAATTGCTGCAGAATGTCACATCGGTTTGGCTACTGTTAATTCGATCATAAAACGATACAGGGAGACTGGATCCATCACACCCTAGAAAAAAGGAAACTGTGGCCGGAAAAGGAAGGCTTCACCTGCAGATGATCGTTTAATTGTCAGGAAAAGTAAATTAAATCCTAGACTAACTGCTGTCGACTTAACCCGCGAGTTAATGGCTACCACTTGGGCGAACATTCACGTCACAACAGTGCGGCGTAGGCTTATGGAAGCTGGACAAAGGGCTCGTAAGCCTATTAAGAAGCAACTGCTAACCCCTGTTACGTGCAAAAAACGCTTAATGTGGGCAAAATTACATCAACACTGGACAGTGAATGACTGGAAGAATGTACTTTTTTCCGATGAGTCTCATTTCGAGGTCCACGGCCACCGTGTTTCTTTACGTACGGAAAGGATCCGAAAAAGTAACAGCAGCTCATCTGCAACAAGCACCCAAATACCCCCCTAAAGTAATGTTTTGGGGTTGTTTTACACATGAAGGGCCTGGAGCATTAATACCTATCAAGGGAGTGATGAATTCTGACAAATATATTCACTTATTGGAAACCAGAATCGTACCCCAGCTGCAAAAATCATTTCCGGATGGCAGAGTTGTGTTCCAACAAGACCTGGCACCATGCCATACGTCTCGAAAAACTACAGAATTCTTCAACAAGAAGAATATTCAGGTACTCCCCTGGCCAGGCAACTCACCTGACATCAACCCCATTGAGAACTTGTGGTCAATTTGCAAAAGAAGAATGCAAAAAATGGATTGTTCTACAAAGGAGAAGATGATTTCTGCCCTCATTGGTGTATGGTTTCGCGATGAAGAAATGAAGAATATTTGTGGGAAATTAGTGGAATCCATGCCAAATCGTCTCAGAGCTGTTATTAGATTACTGAGGTATGTCTTAGATCCTTTTTTTTATCCCACTTGAGTGTTTCTGCATAAGTAATTACGTTGTTCGGATTAATTTGCACGCTACTGTATGAAGAAGATCCACACTTGTGGAGAAATGTTGACACTATGATATTCTTTAGTTTCACCAATTGTTTAAATAATTGAAAGGTTTCTTAAAAAAGAACCATAGTCCAAAAAATGCAAATTTGAGATATTAAGCATGTGGTGAGCATATTGTAGTGGCCATCTACTGAATTAGTTATTAGTGGAAAAAAACGCCATAGTTCTATGTTATAGGAGTGGAAATTTTCAGTGGTTTTCATAAAACAACCATAGTCCAAAGATTTTTTTGTGAAAAACAGCCGTTGTCCAGGACGATGGGCTGGCCTTCTATGCCCAAGTTTGCGGGTTCGATCCCGGGCCAGGTCGATGGCATTTAAGTGTGCTCAAATGCAAGAGGCTCATGTCAGTAGATTTATCGGCATGTAAAAGAACTCCTGCGGGACAAAATTCCGGAACATCTGGCGATGCTGATATAACCACTGCAGTTGCGAGCGTCGTTAAATAAAACATAACATTCCAGGATGATGGTAGCATTTACAAATATCCCATTCATATTATCTTGAAACATTTATCCATAGAATTTTTAACTGTAGTAGATTGGCAATACTGCTTATGTACGTGGTAAAGGTCACCTCAGAGAAAAATACTTTAGCACGTGAATTGTTGTATTAGTTTTGGAGTCATCTTAATGTGATGTTACAATACCATAAAGTTTAAATGAAAAGTTGCAACGTCTCTCGACAGAAAACTTGCAGTGATTTATCAAAGAATCTGAACACACCATATACTTGGGTTTTCATTATGGAAGTTAGCGTTCCACATTACATGTCGACATTGGAACATTGCATAAACCTGCTGAATTTACAGCAAAGTTTCATGACTGCAACACTGATTTTGGTGTTTTAATTTACGTCATTGTTAAACTCTCTATTTTTATAATACATGAGCCAAATCCCTCAGCATTGAGTTCCTTGGGGGCAGTGTCCCTAGCAATGACTTCCTCGGGGGCACATGTCCTGTGTAGTCATATGTGTGATAACTCCAAATTTTTATAACTGTATCTCAGTCAGATGACTGCTTCTCACGAAACGTATGCAGTTCACTTCCCAATATTTCCTTTTTTGAGAGTTATGGTGCATAAAAAGTTTTCCCTTACTGGTTCAGTTTCCATAGAATATCCAATTCACAATTCCACCATCACTGTGTATGTAGGCGGAGTTTGGATATATATATAAGGGTGTTTGAGAATAAGGTGCTTAGGAAAATATTTGGGGCTAAGCGGGATGAAGTTACAGGATAATGAAGAAAGTTACACAACACAGAACTGCACGCATTGTATTCTTCACCTGACATAATTAGGAACATTAAATCCAGACGTTTGAGATGGGCAGGGCATGTAGCACGTATGGGCGAATCCAGAAATGCATATATGGTGTTAGTTGGGAGACCGGAGGGAAAAAGACCTTTAGGGAGGCCGAGACGTAGATGGGAGGATAATATTAAAATGGATTTGAGGGAGGTGGGGTATGATGATAGAGACTGGATTAATCTTGCACAGGATAGGGACCGCTGGCGGGCTTATGTGAGGGCGGCAATGAACCTTCAGGTTCCTTAAAAGCCATTTGTAAGTATATATATATATATATATATATATATATATATATATACACACACAAAATATTAATTTGGTAAATAACCAATTAAAATAGATTTAATAGTTTACAATTTGTGTATTTTCAAAGTTCCTACACATACACTCGTTTTAACTTGTTTCTAAAGTAATTTTTGTAAAAGAAGTGGGGTTTCTGGAATGTATACTACATAAAATGATATTAACTAGTTTGCCTGGGTTAAGTGTATAGGATAAACAGGCAACTCCCTAGCACATGTAGTACTCACACTAAATTCTCTATCATAACAGGATTTTATGTAATAAAAGTTATGTGGGAGGAAGTAAGTAGCTTAGATTTAAATCGGAGGCAAGATGTGGAAAATTAGTCAGTATTTTCTTTCATGAAAGATTGTTCAGCAAGTAATTGCATTTTTATCTCATATTGTGTTATGTTCAGTTGTCTAGATGAAGCGAATTTATACTAAAAATGATTACTTGATTGCATTGTTAATGTTATTGGTAAACTTGTAACACATTGTATTGTTATTTATCTCTTCATGTCAAGTTATGATATTTTTACTAATAGAGAAACTTATTTTCTTTTCTGTTTTCAGTGACAATTCCTAAAGGAGACATCAATTTGGAGTATGGAAATCCTTTGAAGATTCTCTGTGTACTGAATTCAAACCATTCAACAGCTGCTGGAAAAAATTCGAGTGACATAGTATTTTTTCATGATAATAGGAAAGTGCCAGAAGAGTTTGTTAGAGTTGTTAATTCGACAGCATTAGAAATATTCATAGAGCAGCCACCTGTTTCCAGTAGCATGTACTATTGTAAATTGAAAACAAAAGAAGAGCCTGCAGAAGATGCTTACACCGCAATATGTCTCAACAGAGTTGTTGTGGATAGTAAGTATGAGGGTGGATTCTCGTTCACTACTTAAATTTTTCATGTTCACATGCAAAAAATTTTAAATAATTATAATAATAAAATCCTTCACGCAAAAGAGGATTTCGAAGTACATTATATATCCGGAACAAGTTATGACTATTTTATTTTTATTACAGGAAAGCCACAAGAAGTGCAAAACTTCTCATGCATTTCCAGGAATTGGCAAAACTTGACTTGTTCATGGAAGAAACCTCCAAGTCATGTGAAAACAAAATATGATCTAGCCTTTCGTTTGCCTGGAAGGGCAGGGGGCAGGTAAGAAGGAAGTAATTTTGTAAAATATGGTATGTTTTTAATTAAATAATAATTTGAATTTGAGAATTGAAATGTCGTAAATTAAAAGGTTGATTGCAAGTTTATACAGTTTTGATAGATTTCTTTTGTATGGTGTGTGTACCGCTAGAACAGTGGTCGGCAAAGATTACGCCATATAAAATACAGCCCGCAAAACAGAGCAAAGGGGAAAGTAGGAGGAGAGGATACCCAAACTTAGCTTTGATTAACTTTGAATGAACAAATGATGGCTAAGGGAAGGAAGATAATGCCTTACCCCTCCACCCTGCTTGTGTGTTAAGCGGTTGGCTCGTGAGTCGAGAAATGCCGACCTCTGCTAGAAATATTTTATTTTATTTTATTTTTTTTTTTGTACAGAGGAGGGGCCTCAAGGCTAGCACTGTAGCTTCGAAGGGGCTTATTGTATCTTACCATTATTTTATGTAGGAATGATTGTTGGGTTCAAAGGGCAGTTTTCTTTATAGATATCATGACTCGGCTTTGTGGTGCCATCTGTCCATTGATCCATGTAGGCTAAACGTCCAGATGAAGTCTCACTAGATTGCCCTTCTACCCCTGAGAGCTTATTAGACCTCATCAGAGTGATACCATCTCTATGCTAGTCAAAATACTACAGTTTATCGCACTGCGCCATTTTGAGCAGATGGGAAATGACAGCGAAATTAAGTGAAATGTGAGACCCCCGAGAAAAACCCTCAGGAAATTTGGCTTTGTTCGCCACAAATATGACTGCCATCACCTGACTTAGCATCCAGGTCTGCATTTATCGCAAACCAGTGCTCTGCCTGAGCTGAGTTACCAAGGAGGTTATTTTATAGGATAAAAATGGAGAGGATTTTATTTCCACTTGTCAGAATCCGTAATAACATAGAATACATGGACAACAGAATGAGGGAACTCCTGATGGAAGGTCCACACCTGTAGAGTAACGGTCAGCGCTTCTGGCCGCGAAACCAGGTGGCCCAGGTTCGAATCCCAGTCGGGGCAATTTACCTGGTTGAGGTTTTTTCTGGGGTTTTCTCTCAACCCAATATGAGCAAATGCTGGGTAACTATCGGTGCTGGACCCCGGACTCATTTCACTGGCATTATCACCTTTATATCATTCAGATGCTAAATAACCTGAGATGTTGATAAAGCATCGTAAAATAACCCAATCCTGATGGAAGCATAGTTCTGGCTTTTGAAGTCATAGTTAGACACTTTTCAGTGAATATAATCGCCATAATAAAATGAGACAAAAGCACTTGTCTTCACATGATAATATTATAGGATTTTTTCTTACTCCTTCACTTCGCATCATTTGTCCTTTATAGTTCATAGGTGTTGGTAAATTGTTAATTTTATAATCATTCTGATCTTTTACAGGATGCACTACAAATGTCCAAAAGTAGCTGAGAATGATACTGATGGATCCTGCTTTTGGGATCTGAGTACAAATCCACACTATAGACTACCATACGAGTACTACTACTTCACTCTTACTGGTAGAAACATATTCGGAAATTGGAGCAAACAGTTCAAGTTCCATCATTATTCCCATGGTAAATAATATCACTAATGTATTCTGATTTAATGATGTACCGTTTGTCATGAAAGACAAATATGTTTTAATTTTAAGCTTTCCAATCCAATGGCATCTAGCAGTTATTATTTGAATTTCTTACACACGTCATATGTTTCAACTCATATTTGAAGAAATGCAAGTAAGATCTTGTGGTAATTAAAGATTAAGATCCAATCATCAAGAAAAAAAATATATTATGTTGATGTAATGATGTAGACCTGCTAAACACTCTTAAATTATTTCAGTGTTTGTATTCACTAATTACTTATTGATTGAGTTTAATATGGAGCAAAACTCCCTGGTAGTATTCATTTCTGTTAAGAGGTTGAGTTCAGTTGACCCCAGGGTCATAGTGCATTCCCTATATTAAAGATAATGATCATTGTTTTCGTGTGAAAAGATTATAGTAGCCTAAACATGAACTGTTTCTGAATCTTTAATTTTGGACATAAAATATTCATTGTATTATATTACTATACATCTAAATATTTATTAATGTTTAAGCTTGCCCACATTAAATCAATACGAATTAAGCATTTAACAAACTTGTAGGTTTATATGCTTTCAGCTTGCAACTTGATTACATATACAATAATTTATTTAAAGAATACAGTATAACAGTATCTGCTAAAACTGTTCAATTATTTTTTCCTCGTACATGTCCAGAAAAACTCGGAGTGAGGTATGGATTTAAAGTGTACCGATATTGTTTGAGTATTTCTGTAGCTAACTTTAAAAAGGGAATTGAAAATCGTCTTCTCTTTGTAATTGTATATCTCGTAAATCATACTCTGGTTCTCAGAGCTTTACATAATTATTTTGAAAGCATTATCCTTCACTGCTGTTCAGCTTCACTTCATGTGTTTCAACTATGGAAGGATCAGTCATAGATACAGTTCCAAATTTAGTTTATTTGAACTGAATAGATGACCGATATAATGACGAATACCTCCTTAAAGTGTTTACTTAATTTTGAATCATATTTATTTCTATTATTTCAGTGATACCAGCACCTGCCGCAGAACTCACTATTGTTAACACCACTTACAACTATGCAGTCTTAAAATGGTCAGTTCCTTTCCCTATGCAGTTGTTTCCACCTGGAGTAGTACAAAAAGTGGAATACCAATCAATGTGGGATAAAAAGGATGAATGGAAAGTAAGTATATTGGAATAGAAAGTTTAATAATAATAATAATAATAATAATAATAATAATAATAATAATACGCCAGCTGCATTGTGATTGAAATATACCAAAGTTTTTCGAGAGAAACTGTCCAAACCAACCAACTAAATTTATGGAACTCCCATGAGAGTTGTTGCCCAGAAACACTTGTATATAGAAATCAGTGCAATACAGCGAGAAGAAAACTATTTATTCAAGATTTTGTACAACATTTTCAAAATACAGGACATTTAAAGTTAAAAAAAAAACTCTATACTCTTAATCTTTGATTCGTGAAAATTTCTTAGAGTTTATTGAGTGATTGGAAAATTGTTTCATTCACATTTTTGTTGCCTTTCGACATAACACCCTAATTTCTGAATATGGTCCACAACATGGGCGATTGTAGACAGTGATTTCTTCATTTGAAAAAGGCTGAAATCTAATCGCGTTATATTGCGGGCTGATTTCGGAATTGATTTTCGTTGGATTTCACTTCGAATTATCAAGGAAAAAATCGAATTACAGACGATATTTTTAACATTGCATTGTATAGAAATGTCAAGAGAATGCGGGAAAAGTACGAATTAAAAATGATCTAATTAGAAAAGTTCGATTGTAATAATATGTCGTTATATACTGCAATAAATTAATTCGAATACTTATTTACTTTAAATAGTCTTTCTTATAATGGCAAATGCTTGTAAACAGAATGAGAGTCAATGAACATTATTAAGACCTTTATTAATAAGTAATAAAGATGGATTTGAAAGTAGTGATGAGACGATTTTTGTATTTCTGTAATCATGATCTTGTATTTGCTTATAGATTTTCCTGTGTTAATTGTGTTTGTAAGAAGTACACTGTTTCATTTTAGTCTCATATTGTACTAAAATACGATTTTTTTGTCATAATGATTAAGTGCAAATGTGTTTAAAGATGAATATGAACTGAATAAATAAATTGCTACAAATTTTAATTCCGTGATAAGTGTTTACTGTTCTGAAAGTAAAACAGTTATTTTACTTTTAGTTTATTATGTTGAATTAACTATGGCATCGTTCTTTTCTAGTCTGCAGATACCACCATGTTGCTACTTCATAACGAATATTACGTTTACACTCTCAAAAATCTTTCATATGCCAACACACTCTATGATGTACGAGTCTATATGAGATCTCCTTTAGCTGTGGGAGAAGATAAATGGTCAGCTCCAACCAGGAACACATTTAAAACAAAACCTACAGGTAAATATATAACATGGATGTAAGTTTCCTCTTCCTTCCCAGCCGCCTTTTCCTCTGACGAATTATTTTCACTTTAACTTAATTTAATTCATTGTACTTCATAGATATTACAGTACATCAGCATTGTAGCTTTGAGATGTGGAACAAGTCAAAATTCTTTCCTCTCGTATATCCTACATCATATGTAAATTCTTTTAGCCTTCATATGTTACATGACTGTTACTTGCTAATTTGTAATACAATTTTGTTTGTTTAACAATGAAAGATTCGATCACAAATGCAGGCACCTTCTCTGCTATATATATGAATCAAAATTGTTAGTCATTTACATCGGGTTGGTGAAATGAGATTGTATAAAAAAACTGCTAACAATATATGTAACATCAATGAAATATACCTTAAAGTTTCTTTGAATGACTAAAATACAACGTACAGAATAACAAGACAAGTATTTGTATATGTATTAGATGTGCACTGGCTACGGACTGGAAGGTCCAGGGTTCGATCCCAGGTGGTGACAGGATTTTTTCTCGTTGCCAAACTTTCAGAACGGCCCCGAGGTTCACTCAGCCTCCTATAAAATTGAGTACCGGGTCTTTCCCGGGGGTAAAAGGCGGTCAGAGCGTGGTGCCGACCACACCACCTCATTCTAGTGCCGAGGTCATGGAAAGCCTGGGGCTCTACCTCCATGCCCCCCAAGTGCCTTCATGGCATGTTACGGGGATACCTTTACCTTTTTACCTTTATTAGATGAACACAGTTTACATAATTTAGTGAAAAGGTGTATTCATAAGTATGAAAATGTTAATCACACCTCTATTAATAGTCGACCTGGTTGGCGAGTTGGTATAGCGCTGGCCTTCTATGCTCAAGGTTGCGGGTTCGATCCCAGGCCAGGTCGATGGCATTTAAGTGTGCTTAAATGCGACAGGCTCATGTCAGTAGATTTACTGGCATGTAAAAGAACTCCTGCGGGACAAAATTCCGGCACATCTGGCGACGCTGATATAACCTCTGCAGTTGCGAGCGTCGTTAAATAAAACAAAACATTATTTTTTTTCTACTAATATTAATTTTAGTGTAAATATTTCAATATTGATTACCCTTGGAATTACGTCGTACCTTTAATCAAATTATATTTATTTCAGTTTCATTGGTGAATGCTAGTTGCAGCATCTCAGAAATATTGCTTCAAATTTCGCAGCTCAAAGCAGCTTTGTCAAATTTTAAAGCTCACTAGATTTAACATGTCTTTCTATGAACTAAAACCACTGTCAGTATGCTACGATAGTATGACAGTACATATGCCTGCCATAGTGAAAGTACCCATTGTAGATATTCTGATCTCCTATTAAACTTTGTGTGGAGTTGCTGATTAAGATTTTGAAAATCTTCCATGCACATGTCCATAGCATTTTCATTCTCGTAAATGTGTTTTGTTACAATCTTAGTATGCTGCATCAGTTTTTGCAGACATCCATGGATACAATTCAGACAAATTTTCGTAACAATAATTTCACACCATTACCATACAGGATTTATTATTCACAACAGCATTCATTTGTATTAATTAAGACCCTATATTTATTATTCGTTTGTTCGTTCTTTCGTTAATGTGCAGTTAAAGCCATCAGGCTTTCTTTTCCACACCACCAGAAATACAAATGCAATAATAGAAGAAAATAAAACTATAAACAAAGTAAAACCAGCGAAAATATAGCTATACAAGCCACAGTCTCAGTTGCATTCAAATAACATTGATAGGATGGGAAACTGATTATTTTTTGTTTGACCAGCTTTTCTTGATCTTATTCAGTAAACTAATATATAGTACAATATATGTATAGTATATTTTTCATGCACAAATACGTTGTTTCTTATTCCTAATCTTGTATTAAACTATCATATTTATTTTTATAATCGTGCAAATGTTATACTTCTTAAGCTTGAAAAATTAGAAATATGTACATAATTTATTAGTCTACTTTATGTGTTGCTTCGCCATCCTCTAACCATTTCAGACACTAATAATGACTTCTCTTATTTATAGTGCCTGGTGCTGTGCCTAAAACGGATATTGGAAGTTTCGAAGTGTCCGGTGGTCTGCCAAACCGAGATGTATATATTTATTGGCAACACATTCCAGAACATTTGAAGAATGGTGACAATTTTGAATATAAAATTATATCAGTGGAGGAAAATGGTAGACAATTGTGAGTACGATCGTTTACTCATTGTGAAGAATTTTTAACATGCTTAGAATTTGAAATGCGAAGATTAGTTGCTCTAAACCTACTTTAGTTCTCTTTTTCATAAACCCTTATTTTTTTAATATAATATTCCAGAGCAGGATATGGAACTGAGCTATATTTTTTGCGGCACTCCCTCCATGAAATCGATCCCCATAACTCTTATTCAAAAGAAAATAATATTACAAGATGCAAAAGGAAAACGATCTGATACACGGGATTTTATACTCAGACATCAATCTCGCCAAGTATAAGTACCATTTCAGAGAATTAAAAATATGTAGAGAAAGTATTGTTTTAAATATTTAATTTATTTGTGATTGCTGATTCTATATTTGGAAATTTATGAAACACAATTTCTTATTACAGGCAATTAACACCGAATGAAACTACAAATGCATATGCAAAATTTAGGGGAATAAGCTTCAACAGTTTCAGATTTAAAATAGTCGCAGCAAACAAAGAAGGTTACTCACAAAATGTATCAGAAGTTTATGTACCAAGCAAGACAGAACGTAAGTGACATTTGTTATATTAGTAAGTTAAAATGTTACAATTATAATTGAATCAATTATGTCATTAATAGAAATCATTACTTATATTTCATTGAAAAAGAAATGCATGAAATTATGGACTCTGTACTTGTAATTATTGCAAAGGAAATTATTTAAACCTACTATTAATGTTCGTGTTAAACATTTGAATGTTAGAGGTAGCCTTGCAACAGCACTTTTATTTCATTTATGTTTACTGGAATATTTTTAATTGCAGTTCCACCAGAGCCAATCTCTTTCACTAAGATTGCATTTGAGAAAGGGGAATATGAACTGTCTTGGAAGGAACCGGTCTCAGATAAACATGAAATAGTAAATTATACCATCTTCTGGTGTAATCATGAGCGAGATAGACCATACCAGTGCACGGTAAGAGAATACAACATATATGTCACATGAGATGTACTAATGTATGTACCCGAAATTGGCTGAAGACATTTTATTGTAGTCCTCTTCGTAAATAAATCAAAATATTTCATATTCCGGAACAAAACATGTAGTTACATGAATATACAGGTTGATTCACGATGATTCAACAACACTTAAGGATCCAATTCTATGGACTATTTTGAGCATAAAAAACGTCATGTGAACATGGGTCCTATTCTCAGTATTTAAAAATCTACAGCTGTTCGAAAATATAGAAAATGAAAAGTGTCATGAACAGAACAGAAGGAAATTAACGACAAATACAAGCAAAATGTTTGACAAATGAAAATTTTCTACCTCAGGACGAGGAGAGATGGCAGTGCACAATTTCTGATCACTAGACTGTGCACCAATATGCTTGGGTTAAATCCCAAATCTCTCCGCAGTGCATTGGAAGAGAATGCATATGTCACTGTTAATTGTGATTCGTCCATCGGACAGGGACATTAAACCATTATAATTACTTGATACAACATGATATTTCAGGCTTGAATTCAGTCATTGATAAAATATGTCTTTAAACAATAATTGTAATACCATAAGTTAATAAGACTTGTATAAAAGAAAAAATCATTTTCTCAATTTTGTGTTAATGTTAAGCACACTGTCTTGCTGAAATCCATATGTTGCATATGCTTTCTTGAGAGTTCTAATTATGTACCTGTGTCAATCTGCAAATAAAGTTGACTTGTTTCCTTTGTTCATTGCAATGATATATATTTCAGGGCTTTCTGAACTGGACTCACGTATCGAGGTCAGAAAATGTGAAAAAGATAAATGTTCCTGAGGATAAGATATATCAATTTGCAATTTCTGCGAATACAAGGAATGCTAGCAGTGGTATGGTGTGGGCCTCTTGTACAGTTATACATAATAAGGGTAAGTAGTAAGTCGGTGAAGTAAATCATAAATAACACGTCTTTTTGTAGCACTAGCTAAAAGTCGCCATTCTGCATAGACAACAAATTATTGTACTGGAAATATATTTTAGAAATCTTTGGGAAAATAAATAAATAAATAAATAAATAAAATATATATAATTCTCTCTTCAGTATTTATTCATGTGGAATATTAATAATGTTTCATAACGAAATTATACAGAGATATCTTTATAAGAACACAAATATGTTTATGCCTTCTTCTCTGTCATTTGGAATTGAAAGCTTGATAACTAAATTAGATAACATTTATCAAATAGAATGACATTCATTTTTCCTGCTCCTTAATATAAACCGAGAAACTATTGTGCATAATTGCACATTATTGTTTCATTGCACGTTTTAGTTCATTACTGTTTATTTACATAATATTTCAAAATTAAACATTTCATAATTACATTTTTGTCGTAATTTAATGATAATAAAATCATACCTTTCTTCCTTTTCAGTTGTTGGCAAGATGAAAAGTGTTTGGATAAACCGTATAGGTTCGACGTTCATTGAAGTAGGATGGAAACTGGATTGTTCAGACCGGATTGGAACTGTTCAAGGATTCAATATTTATTACTGCCCCATTGTTTCACCTTACAATCTTACTTGCAAAGGTAATTGGAATTAATGATATGTTTTCTAAAGATATGTCTTTTCTGTACTTGTGTTTAAGTTTAATACAGAATCTGGCAGAATGATCTCCTGGATTGAAATAAATAAAAAGAGCAACATACATCCCAGTCAAAATTTTATTTTGTCATCTTACAGAAGAATGCTTGCCATTTTGACATCACTTTGTTTTAAAGATAATATCGTCCAAATGCTTGCTCTCACAAGCTATACATCCCTGAAACAGTGACACTGCGTCCTTCTTCCTCAAAAATTATGGCTCTATTATTGCAAATTGTGCGATAGCACACCAAATAGTATCACTCTCACTGTGGAGAGGTTGCTGATTTATTTCTCGAGGATTTTCTGGGACCCAAACCGAAGGTTTTGTTTGTTGACGCAGCCTGACAAATGAAAATAATCTTAGTCATTACTGAGCACAACAATGTCACCTGGAACATTTTCCAATATAGTCTCGCAAGCATCTTGGTGCTTGAACCAGTCATGTTGCTGAAGTTCCTAAGCCACCATAAATTTGTAAGGATGGAACTTGAGGTCTAGGTATAAGATTAGTTTGACACTTTCGATCAGATATTCCGAATGCCAGAACATGTTTAATGACTGAACTTCATGGAGATGTGGTAACAGCATGCCTCACTGCTGCGATATTCTCGGGAGTCCAGACGTTGTCATATCTACCAGACGACTTCCATTTGAAAGTTGAACCTTTAGTCTGAAATTTTGTACATATAACAGTAGGGTTTTCTTACCAGGAATTCTTATGTGTCGACTTACTCTAAAATGGGTACGAAATTGTCGCTGCATTGCAGTCACAGAGTAATAATTTAAATATGCTTCAACAACAAAATGCACGATATTCACCTGTCCATGCCATGTTGGTAACTGAAATGGCATGGCTTTCCTGTTCAAGTGCAACTATGAAGAAAACTGTGTGGTGGCCAATTCAAACTGGGAAGATCATTCTGTCGGACCCTGTAATATTAGATCTATGCAATTATTTTTTAATGATCGTAATTATTCTGTTTCCAATCAAAATCCAAAGTAAACAATATACTGTATACTTAAAATATAATAAATTGTGTGTGCTGCAACATAACAATTTTTTATGTTCTCCTAAGAGCGTAGAGATTCATACTTTTTATTAAGTACATAACCTAAGTGATCATGTGATCTTAAAGATTGACTGAACAGTCAATCTTTAAGATTATTTTGTATTGTTCTTTTCAACTTCCAATACATATTTCCATTTTACCTTTTGAGCTTTAAGATATCATGTAAAATTATAAAAGCAAAATGTATGATATAATAACGAAACTCTTCTAATAGCAATATGTATTTTCAGATTCCGTAAAATTAACTTTAGTTTCATGCACATTGTAAAAAAATTAACAGTGTGATTGTTTTTATAATACAGAGTTTCTCACTGTATATAGAAACAATAGATAAACGAAAAGGGGAAAGAAGGGAGACTTTTCCAATAAAAGGGGAAATATGGCTTCAAAATGTTCTGCTAAAAGTTATCTCCATTTCCGATAGTGCATTCTTAGATGTGATGTGCAAATTTCTGCATGACACTTGTAACAAATATTTTGAAGAGCTAAATATAATAACTTTGCCTTGTTTGTTTATTTTCTACATTTTATTATTTGTTAAAGAGAACCATTCTAAATTAAATATGAGAAGTAATGTATATAAAATATTAGAGAAAAGAACTTCATTAATTATGAATCAACTAGAGTAGTAAAGTTTAAAATTGTCATAGAGTTGGAATTAAACTCTTTCATATACTTCTCTCGAGTACAGGATCGTCTAGTATGTATAAATTTAGTAAAGTTTTAAAGAGATGGCTTGTGACTAAAGCATTTTATGTTATTAATGAGCCTGAAAGTCCTGTAAATCTGATCTTATATTTTAATTATGATGTCATTAATTTTGTTTATTTGTGGGTGAGAGAGCATATGTATGTGACTAAGCCTGTTACAATTTTATTATTTTGTTTAATGGCTGCTCTCTCTGTGAAATATCTAAAATACTTTAAATATCTTACTTCTCCATTCCCCAACTGCCACACTTTCCTAACCACCTCATTCCCAAAGTACATGCATAACAAGTGTTTCAATACATTATGGAGAACTCTGTACACTGCGATTTAAATTTTAATGGAACAATCCATAATGTTACGTCTCGTTTTGACAAAAATGACTTTCTATTGCAGAAGATGGACTGAACACCACAGTGATGGGAGATCCACAAACTATACATGGTAACATAACCAACTTGAAACCCTACACGACATACATGGTTGCCATTGCTGTGATTACTCAAACTGGAGAAGGACTGCAAAGTGAACCATTGTATAATACTACTTTAGAAGCAGGTATGTTGGTCATTCTAAATTTCTGAATTACATTCGGTGAAGAGTAGAAGCAATGCATATAGTTTATAACGAGTCTAATAACAAATGGAAAAGTAGTACTAGTTATTTTTATTAATATGCAAAAATCGAAATATAAAATAAAATAAAATAAAATATATTTTTCTTATTGCTTTCTATCTTTCCTCTTTCTACAGATTTCTCTTATAGATCCCTTTCCAAAATGATTCCATTTCAAAGACTGTCTTTGTACAGACATTGTATTTGTCAATTTTATTACCCATCAGCAAACTAACCTTTGTGTTTTTATTTATCTTATGGTGTGTTTTTGCAACAATATAAATTAGCTTCCCTGTAGAAGGAGTGATAATTGTATTTGCATGTTGCGGTTTTTCGTGGTCTAGTATTAATTATTTTTATTTTAATGTTCTTCCTTTGAAAATTGAAAACATGTTTAACATTTTCGAAGTTACAATCTCACATTTATGCACATAGGTAGTTTTATGTTGACAAATTTAGGCGTGTAAATTTGTTGAAAACACATTCAACGAAGGTTATGAAAGCTTTATTTCGAGATGTGATTTCAGTACCTCAAATAAATATAACATAGAACATATTTTAGATTTAATGAAATGTTGTATCAGTCACTTGTCATATGTAATTTCTGCTGTAGTAACTTACAGCAATTTTTTCCTTATTTCTAATTTCGACCACAGGTGACATAATTCTTTTTTTTTTTCTTTAACTAATCGCTTCGTGTGTTTAGTTTCTTTTAATGGTTTGAGTTCATTTTTCCTTTATAACATTTATTTTCTTTGATATCTTCTCCATATTTCAAGTCTAGGCACATTCTATTCATTTCTATATTATATAATGAACAATTTATGCATACTGGAGTTTTTTATCTACTGATAGAAAAATTGATTCACTTTAATTTATATAAAATTAATTTAAATAAAAAAAATAATGCTGAAAACATAAAATTAATCCTAATACAATGGAGAAAGTAATACGCATTTCATAAATGTGTGATAAACAGATGAAAATAACATAATTCAAGCATTGGATGATTGTGTATTACAATTTTTTCTTGAAATGTAAAAATAAAGGTATAAAAGATTAAAATGAGCAGAAATAGATTGTTTATTCCCGAGATAAAATTATATAACTGTAAATTGTTGTCATACTGATTAGTACTTCTGTATCTTAACCTTAAATAAAATGTTAAAAAATAGACTAACAAGAGTAGGAAAGTCTTGTGTAAAGTAAAACATATTTAATATTTTCACATCTTTTTTGCAGCACCTGTGGCTCCAGGCCCAGTGAAAATCACAGAAGTCACCAACACGTCAATGGTTGTAACTTGGCAACCTCCAAAGTTTTTGAATGGAGCATTACGGAACTATGATGTGTTCTATGGCACGAAATCAAAACGTCTCAATGTAAACACAAATGTACGTAAAGTACTAATCTATTTTTATTCTTTAAACTAAATCGGAATCTGTTTTTGTTTGTTTATGTATGTATATATGAAAAGGGGGTGAAAAAAGTCCTTCTGCATGTGGACTATACAAACAATTCCCAGAAGGTAGGGCTGAGAGGAATGAGGAAGCACACAGGTGGCTTTTCAGCCTTGAAGATCTCACACACGTCTCACATAGGTCAATAACCATCACCAGATAATGCAGATAGTTCCCGAGTGCCACCAGAATGTCTATTGGATGTTCTCAGTCTGGTATGAATATCTTTCGGATTCAAGCAGTGTTTCCAGCACACTCGTAATGCCAGGCAATATCACACTAAAACTTCTCTTCTTCTGACACTGAGTCATAATCACGAAAGCCACCGGTGTAGCTCAGGTGGTAGCAAGGTTTCGTGCTGATCCACAGTTGCGCTCGAGCATGGATTCGATTCCTGCTTGGGTTGATTATCTGGTTGGGTTTTCCCCAACCGTAAGGCGAATGTCAGGTAATTACGGCGAATTCTCGGCCTTATCTCACCAAATACCATCTCACTATTATCAGCTCCATCGATGCTAAATAACCCAATAATTGATACAGCATTGTTAAATAAGCAAGTAAAAAAGAACAGTCATGGCACAGTGATGCCATCAAATATTACTGGCACTTGTACACTTTACCTGAAATCATATAATTTTATGATATGAAATGAAGAGAAAATAAACTTCAACGGAGAATGTTGATGGAATGAAATTTGTAACATTGAGGGAACCATTAAAACCCCAGGGAAAACTGTCAGCCTCAGATATCGTCCAGCACAAATATCATTTCAATCAGTACAACTGATCGAATCCAAGTTTGTGGAGAGAGAGAAGCTCTAGCACTGACAAAGGAAGGGTTTCGGCTCAAACAGGAATTTCGTATCCAAAATTTGTTTACAGGCCCAGCTTTACATCTCTGTAAAGTTCCCAAAAGCATTCGTTTGTGTAATGTGTGGTTTGTCTGTACTGTACAAGTTGAGGGGTGGGGAGAGCACTGCACAAATTAAGGGGATGGGATACCTTACCCGTAAGCCTAGCCTAGCCTAGAAACTAGTGCGAGTGTTAAAATGTCTAAAGCCCATTTAAGAACATTTTTCTCCAATGTTCTGTCTGAAAATATTGCAGCTAATCAAAAGTGTACATTGTTGTGTGAGTCATTGAATGCGCACAAGGACACAACCTTATTAAATGAATCATTCCAAGGCTAGGACATGGAATGTATGATCATTCTACCTAAAAACTAAATATATCCAACCTCTGAATATCTATTTCCTTAGACAATACAAAATATATGCTCGGAGGGTAACAGATTACATAAGGACTCTTGCTGAAAATCCAGAACTTAACTTGGGAAATCGAGTGTTTATAATGAAAATGCACTCTGTTATTCATAACCAGTTGTCTGCTCCAGTGTACCGCCCTATGCTTCAGTGTTCCTGGCAGTCAGCTGGTTACGTGAACTGTGAACAAGTTTCGGACTTCAAAAATGTAATTCAGGTGGCATTTGATTTTTCAGCACTGGAGTGTGGTTCAGAAGATTGTTCAGGTGTTGCTTCTGCGTGTTGTGCCTATTGCTTTGCTCCATACTGTTTCATGCATTTTATGGGGAATCCTCATGTACATTTTTAAAGAAGTGTATTGACCAATACCAACCAAACGGAGAGTTACACAAATGAATGCTTTTATGGTCTTCATCACCATTGTGAAGTAAGCGTCTGTACAAATTTTTGACCAAAAATTCCTGTTCGAACCGAAACCCTTCCCTTGTGAGGTATAGAGGAGAAATAGAAATCTGGTGGCTGGGATGTGAGCACAGATATTTCTTTTATTTTGGAATAAAATAATCTGAAATAGCATAATATACACTACACTACATCACATTACATTAAAATATATTATATCATATATTATATCAGTTAAGATATGCTTTAATTTGTATACAGGAGAAACCAGAAACGATACCAGTATCAATGAAGTTAGAAAACTTAACAAGCTACCACGTATACAATGTGAGCGTTGTTGCCTGTACCACTGCATGTTCTGAGAAGTCTCTTCCTGTCACTGTCCAGACGGATATTGGAGGTAAGTTAATATCATTATGTTAAAATTCATATGACGATTTTGATAAAATTGCACAAAATTTTTATTACGTGAATCTGAAAAGCATAATAAGTAGAGTTATGTAAAAATTATTGATTTCATTGAACCAATGTTACAAAGCGTCAAATAAATATAAACTTCACCCTCTAATGTGGACTTTTGCTACTGTATTGAAATTCTAGTAATAGTCTTCCGTGTTGTATTGTCTTAATTTTTTTCAAAATGTAATACATTAGGCCTGCATCATACATGAATTTGTGGCATGTAATAGTGATATAATCATAGAATGTGGTATGTTCAAAATAAAATTTTGAAATTCTAGTACCGGGAGAGATGGAACGTCCATTGGTCCACATCATCAATTCGTCCATGGTTTCGGTGAAGTGGAAACCCCCAACTAATCCAGGAGGGCTGCTCAATTACTACGAAGTTACAGCAATCAAGGTGGATGGAGACAGCGAAAGAAATGAAACAAGTGTCTTCAACACCACAGGTATGAGAGGATGAACGTGGTAATGAACTAATATTGTATTGTTCACCTGCTTTTTTTACCTGCATAATACACACACATACTGTTCTCCAACCAGGAGATCAACTGTGAAAGGAATGTGCTTACTATTGCGTTATCTATTGGAATGAAGTAGATAGATAATATTACCGTTATAACGTCAGTTTAAAAACTATGCGCTTTCCTGCATATGTTATTTCCTGTATGGAGGGATTAGAAGACCAGGAGATTAACAGTGATCTAATTTTGTAACTAGGGTAGTATAAATATGTGTGTATCAATGTTATGGTTTGTGCTGTGAGAGCTAGCCAATAGAGATACGAGTACCCACGTGTGTGACTTTATGACATCAACATTCATTCACAGCATTACCCCGCTCCGTCTCATTCAGCAGAGACTTTCTCATGGTTGGAGTACAGTATGCATACAGTTTCTTGTCTAAATTTGTGTTAAGATAAACGTTAAATTAATTAGAGCACGTGAATTTTTGTTTGAATAACAAACTGTTGGAATATTGAAATAAATTACAGTTTGTCAATAATAGAATATGATAATTTCACTAGAAAGGGTGTGTTCTGTTTTAGGGTAAAAAGCATTTTCGTTTCAGAATTGCAGGTTATTTAAATTTTAATATGTATCATACCTTGTAGTTGTTAGACTGATACATGAAAATACCTTTGTTAATTCTACAAAAAGAATTTAAATGTTGGTATAATTTTTTCTTCAATATGTAAGTAGGTAACAAATTTGAGAAGTTTTATATTCTTTACTATATCTTTATTGCTTTTGAACCAGGAATTATTAATAACCATAATTTAAAACTTATCTTTATTTTATCAGAAAGTAGGAGGATATGTACTTTTAATATCGTAAGAAAAATAGTATTGATACTATATGTCCCAATCAATCTTATTCCTAATATAAGCAGAGGGGTAGCGAAATTGTCTGTAACTACACCACACAATTCTTCTTCTTCTATGGTACGTCTGCCCATTTTCGGGTCATGGCCTCCCCAGTTGCACTCCACCAAACTTGTCGATCCTGTGCTGCGACTCTCCAATTCCGGATTTTGAGGATTTGTAGTGCATCCTGACATACACCATCTTCCCATCTGTTACGTGGTCTTCCCGCTGGCCTTCCTCCTCCGAAATCTCCTCAAAATACCTTTTTTTGGGACTCTATGTTCTTCCATCCTAATTAGATGACCTACCCATTTGAGTCTCTTAATCCGAATAACATGCGACAAGGGTAGCTCTCCATACAAGGAGTATAACACCACACAATTCGCAGAAAGAAATATGCATGTGTTTGTTTTCAAATATTGTACGTAAGTTTATACAACACTTACAGTATTATGTAATCTGTCTGCAGTTAGCTGTATTGGTACCGATCTCGTAAGTACCGGTACTACATTAGTTACTGTACTACTTTTGTTTGTGGACATAATCACTAAATTATTTAATAATTGTAATAGCATATACATAGCTCTTTTCAGATTCCTGCAGTTGTTCGATACATACTAAGGAATCTTCTTCGTCCTCTCCCTCGTCACTGGGGCTGCTCTTAGAAATAACAAACCACTCAACTACTGTGTAGGGTTGCTACCTTTGCTATTGCCATTCCCAGACACTATTGTCTGGCTAGACAAGTCAAGAAATGAAATTTATGAAATTACTTAACTTTCTGTAATACCACATCCGAAAAATTGATACAAAGGTAAGGTTGATATATTTTCACAGAATTCGAATCTCCTCAATAACATCCTGCATTATGAACGTAGAGCAACCTTTTTTTATTAGTAGGCCTAAATGTCAAAAAAAAAAAGAAAAAAAGCCTTCTGTTGTATTCTTCAGTAATAACACACAAAAATTAATACAGTATATACACAACTAGAACTTTGAAACTTTTTTTATAAATGTTGTCTATTTAATTAATGACCATTTAAAAATATTAATATATTTTGTTGTTACACTTATGGGTTCGTGGAACAATTGTTTTGGGGAGGAAATAGTAATACAATTCTGAAAAACCCTGACAATAGTTGACTTTTTGCTCAATTTCTGCTTTTACAATACCAATATCTAGACGACTGTTTCAGTTTCCCATAATATAAAATAGACTCTACATGTTCAACAAAATCGCTGCTTACAGACATCTGTAACGCAAAGCTGAAGCTTTCTGTAATAACAAACAGAACCCAGAAACAAGATTTGGACCACCTGAATTTTGTTTCTAGGTCTGTATATATTAGACAAAAATTGTTTTCACTTTTTCTGAAATAAAAGATTCCACTGAGATCTTCTTTACCATATAAATTGTTTTAGGAGTTCCAGTATCATCAGTGTTTCCAGTATCATCACATTTTAGCTTATGTATATATATCATGTTCCAAGCACTTCAATAAAACCAAAAACAATATGTACATCTAGAACAGATGTCAACTGAAGAAACTAACACAGATTTGTTAAGTCAGAAATAGAACGAAAAAAATGTCTTCTTTTAATGCCCGATGGGAATGATCATTTGAGATCTGATAGTTACCAGACTGTAGTAGGGTAATGGATTGTAGACATGATAATTTCCCATTGCTTTCCCTATCTGAATGGTAGAAGAAATTTTCTAATGAAATTTCGACCAGTGTATGGGACCAGTCCCACCCAGCATCGTGATGCACTTGGGGAGCTACGATAGGTAGCGAAATCCAGTTACGAAAGCCAGCTATAACGGCTGGGGGGATCATCGTGCTAACTACATGATACCTCCATTCTGGTTGGATGATCGTCCACCTCTGCTTCGGCATGTGGGCGTGAGGCCAGCAGCCAGCTGGTCGGTCTGAGCCCTTCACGGGCTGTAGCACCACGGATGATGATGATTATTATTATTATTATTATTATTATTATTATTATTATTATTATTATTCTTATTATTATTATTAACTGGGGAACCCTTTGTCGTGGAAGTATATTAATTAGACATCATAAATCGTTATAGCTCCAGTTGTGAGGTGATTGCCCCTCCTCTTTGTTTACGTCAGGAACAAGATTGGTTGGAGTTCATTAGCCATTATCACCATTCTCATTATTGTCATAGTCGTCATCTTCATCTTCAATGTTACCATCTGCAGATACAGTACTAGTAATTCAGAATCCAAAATTATGTATTCTGTCAAATATTGATGACATCAGTGCTCCTGCTACTTATGTTTGTGGTAGTAGTGGTAACTGTGATGATGGTAACATTAAAGTTTTCGGGAAAAAAAAAAAAGCATTTTTTTGTTCGAAAACTATAAACTTCCATCGAAATGGTATTACATTTTTTTTTTTATTATACTCGATATGACCAATTCGCAAATCTGCAGGGCTATTTCACTTCTACCCTGTATGTTCTGAATATGTGTGAAGTCCTTTTGGTATCAATATAAGGAAACATGGGAATTCTATTTCTCTGTTCTCCATATGCGTTTATGACACGGAAAATTAGCTCTTATGACTATCGTATAACAGTTATTAGTTCCAATTTTCTGCAGTCCTTAGTACACATTGTATTCTTTTAAGAACTTCAAAGGATATTTCGTTCATTTCAACCGAATGTTACAATGTTATTTGTCCAATATTTCCAACTAGTTACAGGTTCTATCCTCGGGGGTTGTATCACATAGAAGAGTTTTGAATGACACGACTTTGGGTAATTCTGCAATGGGAAAGAGATTAAATTATTTCAACACATAATTAAAAAAGCCATTCTCGTTTGTTGCAAAATCCTGAAATATTTAACAAATATTACATTGAATTCAGAGTGAGTTTCTTTTTGAGTGAAGGTGACGTCATGTTCTCTTGCAGCCACCCAGATCGAGATTCCTCTCCTCGACTGCGAAGCAGAGGGATATCTGAAATACTTGTTCCAGGTGCGAGCTGTGAATATAGGAAATAACAATATGACATATTATGGGAACTGGAGCAACCCTGGAGAAAGCACTTGCTACAGTTCAGGTAATAAAATCACAGTCATTGTACTTCCGTGGTCTGAAGGCCATTCTGTCAAGAAACTGGGTTACATAGAGTATTTTGATTTGAGACTTGGCTTAGAAGATCATATGGTATTGCCACACGAATACGAAGGGCTGGATTTAGAAGGTTCAGGGTCTCCAAAGGATTGGTACTGTGGTCCCCGTAAACCTACTTACAATAAACAAGAGTTACGGAGAATATACAAACTCCTCCTTCGATTTGTTAACCACATTATGTCAACTAAGTAGTTCCCTTATTTTGAATTTTATTTTTTAAATTCAAAGATCACTTCCTTGATGTGTCTGCAATGTATAATAAATCATTGTTAAAATTGTTAATGATTAGTTTTGTTAAATATGTATTTCATAGTTTCAAATCAGCATGATACAGACTTATAGAGAAATTAAATTAATTTCGTTTTTTATCGTGCATTAAAATGAATAAAATAAAATGTCCATTTGTAGTATGCTGTTTCACACAAATAATAAATAATTAACTCTGTCAGGATAACATTCATGATGATAAATTATCATTAAGAGAAAAGGACATAAAAGTATTGGTGAACCATGCTTTTATACACTATTTATATTTCTCTTGCTTCATAGAAGGTAAATCTTCTCTAAACTGAATCTTGGTTTCTGTCTATTCAGCATGCTGAGTAATGCATTAAAAATTTCGTGGAAAGAAAATCTCTTTAATAGAAAATTTACATGATGTTTGCATTGTAAATTATAACTCCGTTTTTCATTTGAAAGCAACTAATTCGTTTATTTAATTCAGTAATTGATGTAACTGACTACGGTACCTTTACTTTGAATAATTGGTATTTCGATTATAAGGAAGGAGGTGAATTATGTCAGATTTATTATACACTAAATTTTCGTTTATTAACTAAATATAATTCCTTATTTAAAGGCTTTAACACAAGAAAGAAGTATTGACATGTGTACATTCTATGTATGTCTTATTTATATTGTTGAACACTAAGTAATTGTCGTAAATTACGTCAAGAATTACATATGTAAGCAATTTAATTATCTCTGTCTTTATAAAATTGCTGAACTAAAGAGGGCCATTCTTTTGGAGCGAAGTTAAAGAATTTGCTTTAGATGTTTTATGGAATTATATTGTAATGCTGAAAGTATTCATGACCATTGAGAAAATCAATTATTTGTATCTGTATGAAATGAAAAGTAATCATGATACATAAAATATACTCCCACTTCTTCATTCGTTAGTATATAATTCTTTAATGTAGTCAGCTTTCATTTGTTAGTATGTATATCTGGAATAGACTTGTAATCACTTTTATACCATTTATATCCATGTTTGTATAATTTATTACAGCATTAAGTATTTTTATAATGGGTAGGATGTAAGTAAACTGGTTGTCTTTTTAGCACTCCAGTTGTATATAAAATTAACATTGACATTGATACACATCCAGTATTGAATAATCTTCCTTTGTCGTCATCAACAGTTTTATTAGTCTTATTTTGTACTGTACTGGTACATTAATTTGTCTGGCCATTTGATACATTACCATTTGACCAAGTTGGAGTAGAAAATTTGGAAACAGACTTCCTTTTAATAGCAGGTATGATTTATCGTCGTTCACCCATTGTATTGTGTCGAAAATGATAGTTGTTAATGAGGGACTTCATTTTAGAAAATGTGTTTACTATTGCTTATGTATGCAATGAATTAGGATATAGGATATTGTTTGAATTGGAGCCCTTCGTAATGAGAGTCATTGCTTTAGTTATGGATTATCTAGTTCATATAATGAGAACTCAACAAGAAGATTGCCATGTTGAACTTTATTATAATGCAATTGTCAGTTTTATGTTCTATTTTATTAATAATAAAAAAAGTTGTATTTGGTTTTCTACTTAAGCTGAAATGGTAATAGTAATATTCTCTTGTGTCTGCATTCACTTATATGAAAACTTACTATTATTTAAAATTAAAGAGCATCTTAGTGAAAAAAAGAATGCTGGCAGCACAGTGGGCATGAAGGTTTTTTTTTTAATAAGGCATTGAAATATAAATCCTTTACAGTGACTTTGTTTCAGACTGTGGTTTAGTACTTAAACAATTTATTGATTGTCAAGATCCTGATACTATCAAATTCCACATATTTATGTGAATATGTGAAACATCTGGGACAGAATTGTATAGTAGGCTTTATTATTTTTCAGTTGTTTCTTGCAATAATTAAGATAGTTAATGGCACTCTTACGAGATTATTTTTAGTTCGATTTTTTTCTTTTAGTTAAATTATCAAATTGAAATGAATAGATGCCATCATTAATTAAAAATTACCTGATGTATGTATTTATTTACGCTGCAGGTGGGCAAGCACCCAGTGGCAGTGGTATACACAATATAAACAATACACAATAAAATGATAAGCAATACACAATAAAATTTACAATACACAATACAATTTTATACACAATACAATAAGAATACACAATATAATTTAACACAATAATAATAAAACATAAATAAAATACCTAATTTTACATTACAACCTACGTAATTAGTGAAGTGTTTCATAGACTTTCAACCTGTCACTCAGCAGCTCAGGTTCGATTCCCGGTCCATAGTAACACTTGTGGCAGACAAGGTCACAGTTGGTGTTTTTCCCGGGGTTCTCCCATTTTTCCCCAAATTAGGCATTTACATCATTCCATCACCATTTCTCCATTTCGTTATCATTCCGTAGCATTCCCCGAATGCATGGAGGATGCTTGCCTAGGGACAAGTGGGGTTGCCTGCTCTAAACCTGGGCACACAGAGAACCTTAGTGTGGTCAGCTGGTGTGGATTTGGGAATGCATCACCAGAGCATCAGTGCAAAAGATCTTAACAGGTCGCAGTGCTGGGCCATAGTGTCCCCCTCCTTTAAATTCAATTCAATTCAAGTGTTTCATAAGGAAGAATTTCGAGTAAAGAGTGGAAGAGACTAATTATATGCAAATCATTTTTTAAATATTAATTGGTAGGTATTAGTATATCAGTTCGCATAACCTAGGAACTGGCCGGAGTGGCCTGCGGCTATATGACCTAGAAGTAGTATATTGTAGGTATGTATTCTACGCCATTTTTTATTATGTAACTATAATCTTGTCTCACAATTTAAACTTCGGATTTAGAATTAGCTCACTGTGTTGTCAGTTCAGTAATATAGTTCTGAGCTTGAATAATTGAAAATATTAGGTTTGTACCATTTCTGTTGACGAGAAAGAATATTTTGCTTCCCTGAAAGTAAGGAGTCTTTCTGTACATCCGGATGAATTACTTGGTGTGCGGATGACATCATCACTGTAAAATGCCATTAAAAATAAAATTCATAACTCTAGCATATATTTACATGCATGTAAATAAACATAAAATTTATTTTCACTAGCTCGTAGCCTATCATTATGACTTTGTATGCATTGACATCTAGGTATAGAATGTAATGAATGATTATATTAATTTATGCATATGTAATTTAGAGTTACTATGTGATAAATAGTATTTTATAACCTTATGCTTTGTGATTGTCGTACTTCTTCTTTTTCAATATCTCATTACGTCTGAAAACAGTATTGAAGTACTACATAACAATGAAATTTATTGAATGAAAACATTGAACATCTTGCTGCTGTACGAATTTGTCTACTGTTTTATTGTCAAGTATTACCATCTCATTACATTCACATGGAACGTAAGTTGAATTATATTTTTTAATTTTCACCTTAGCTGAGAAATAAATTAATGTATTTTAAAATCCAAAACACAATGTGAAACAAGATGATGGGATTGAAAGATGAATGTAGCATGTGATTTTGAGGTTAGTTAATTTGAGACATATTGTAGGCATAAAGAATTATTTCAGATTCAGTAATAAATAAACATTTCACAAAAACCACTTTCTTTTGAAAATGTTTCATCAAGTTATTATGAGAATTTACACAGTTTCAGGAATAGTATTTATAAATATGAAAATGTGTCTAAATGATGATTCACATACACGCAGATTATTCACATCATTCATGACATAGAGGAATTCAAGAGACTTATGAACAGACCTAGTTAACACATCATCATCATTATCGTCATTATTGGTGCTACAGTCTGTTGCTGGCCTTGATTGCTCTTACAATGTGCCTCCATTCACTCCTGTCTTCTACCTTCCTTTTCCATCCTTGTACTCCCATTACTTTCAAATCTTGTTCAGCAGTGTTCAGCCATTTAATGTTAGACCGTCCAATTCTTCTTTTGCCATCTATTTGTGTTAAAGTAACTTTACAGTATGGATCAATCTCCTTTTCTCTGTAAAGGCGTCCCAGCCATCTAATCCTTGAGGTTTTAGTTATTCTAAGTATATCATTGTCACCATAATCCTCATACAATTCATCATTATATTTAATACGCCATCATTATCACATACAGGGCCAAAAATTGTCCTCAATATTTTTCTTTCAAATAATTTAAGCTTATTTTCTTGTGTTTTTTTAAAGCCCAGCTTTCACAGCTATAAGTGACAACAGATCTGAGAAGATATTTATATATTTTGGTCTTTGTTTGAAGGCTAAGGTATCTGAGTTAAGTTATTTCTTAATTTCAAAATATCCTTTGTTGCCTAGCATTAATCTGTGGTTAATTTTTTGTTCATTTTATTCTCATCTGTAATTATTGTGCTTAAGTATTAAATTCTTTCACCTTTCTGATTTTATATTTATATACAAAAAAAAGTTAATCATTGCTTGATTTACTCGTTATTTCCATATATTTTGTTTCGTTTTCGTTAATTTTTAGGTCTATGTTTTTTGCAGTTTTTTTCCAGTTTCAAAAAGTTTCCTTAACTGCTTTTTATGATTTAGCTATGATATCAATGTCATCAACATTTTCTATTATTTGGACTGATCTGTAAAATATATTCTTATTATGCATCCTTATTATATTTTCCAAAGCTATATTGAATAGCATACATGCTAATGAATCACACAATCACCTTGCCTTAGTCCCTTCCTAGTTAACAAACATCTTGAAACCCATAAATTCAAGTTTAGTTTGGTCACAACATGAATGAATGTAGATACACTTCAGATTGAAATGTAACACCAGTACACACAGGTCAAGCACAATGATAACTTATAACATGGAATCTGAGTCTGGACAATGCCTCGTGTGGCTGAGATTGGAGAAATCCAGTCTGTATTAGGCAGAGCTGTTTCATTAAATCTTACTGGTGATTACAAGATACATATACTGTACTGTATTAGGGATCATTCAAATAATTTATACTATCCTTAATTCCGACATGAGCTCGAAGAATGCTGACTTCGTAATCCTGAAAGAAGAATCAGAGAAAATATATTGTATTCGGTTGAAAGTAAGCGGGGTTTTCTACAAGTTGAATGAAAATGGTAGTAGGCTTACATTGACAGTATTCATTACCGGTACTATCAATTATATTCGTAACTTCAGTGTAATGCATTTTTTTTTTTTAGTTGATAAGTTTCAGCATTTTTCCATGTAGGAATTTAATTACATATTTGATTATACACTTTAACAATGACTGTACCGTACCAGTTGTTGGTAAACAAATACTTAGTGAGTACATAGATGTGTGTACTTGTACGTAGTTGTTTCAAGAATAAATTTTTAACTTATATGCCAAATACATAAAAACACAACCATGGAGCTTGTGATTTTTTGATTGGTATTTCATTATTGGATTCGTATATTTACATTATAAATGTAATATATGAAACACAAATAAATACATGCTCAGTATTTGAAACTTCGTTTTTAATATAATTCAAGGAAATATACATCAAATAATGCTTACACATATAATTAAAATTAAATGTGTATTATTATCTTACATTACTTTAAAATTATAAATTCAGCAGTTGCACTGATCTTATGGCTTTCATAACGTGCTTGCGAACTCAGAGAATTACTTTTTATAAATTATTAATAGTTGAAAAATTGCGGTTTTTTAATCGTCATTTATTAATAAAGTTAAAAGAGTTAGAGTTCAATGAAGTTGACTTTATAAGTCGATTTACATGTAGGTATTTGTAACTACTTACACGTGTCTCAACACCACAGATTTCGTGTAGTTGGCTTAGACTAGCCAGAAACACGTATCAAGAAGTAATAGACTTTGAGACGATATCTGTAGTAGCATTAGAACAGATACCTTTTCCTTCTTCTTCCTAGTGGGCTTTATGAAAGATCAAATAGGAAATGTAGAAGTTTCGTCTGTTGCTGCAGAGGAGAAGAAGGGATGTATCATAAAAATTTGAGGATATTGTAGGAAAAGAAAGGAGTCTGTTTGAAAGAATAATTTATTTAAGCAATAGTTAAATGCAAAAATTGTATAATCTTACTTCGCTTGAGCTTTAAATACATTGTATGAAATAATTAATAAATACAGTATGTACAATAAAGTTTTTATACAGGCGAAATATTCAGATTTTAATCTCCCCCTGAATACCAAGAAACAGTATTAATCTCCAAAACAGTAAAAGAAAATGGATTGTATTCCTTCTTCCATTATTAGGAATTTGTTGTGGAGAATATTTAAAGCAGAAACCACTTCATCTACATTTTACAGACACCAAATAAATAAAAGACTGTGTTACAGGTTTTATATAATATGTTTAAACATTAAATAAAACAAATTGTTAAGTATAAAAATGGACTGAAATACAGCTCTCACCTGCATATAAATACTACATGAAATATCCTGTGAAATTAGTACCTTTTACTTAAAGATGAAATTTAAAAAAGATTTAGTACTATTCTCTCTTATAATGTTCAGTCTAGTTAAAAAAATATCTTCCATGACATCTTTATTTAACAGTCCGTAATGAGTATGACAGTTTACAATTATTATTAATAATTAAATTACTACTAATTCAGTTTTGACAGTTTATATATTGGTAGTATTAAAGTACGCAGTTTCGTGTCTTGAAATTTACAAAGAGAACTAAAAACGAAACCTGTAATGTATTTGATGTTACGATATCGTATAGATATCTAAATTTGATAGCAATGCTATGATATCTGCATTTTTGGAAAGGTGGTAAGAATTTTTTTGGAAATATCATTCAGAATTGTTACGTATATTTGTACATTGAATTGAGTTGATTAAAAGTAATATACATTTAATCTCATAAGAGAAATAAGCAGTTTACCAAGTTTGGTTTTTCACCAATTAAACTTTAATTATTTACAAAAAGTTATATGAAATTATTTCTCTGTATATGTAGTATTCAGTATCGGTAGTGTTTTCATAATATGAGCCAAAAACATTTTTATGCATATACATACTGTTTCATTAGTATTCACTGTAGTACTAACTGGTAGTTTGAGTAACATTATATAAAGACAAACATCATATTGGTTAGCATTTTCTCATCACGTGCTAAAGTTTATAATAATGATAATTAAAGATATTTTTTTATATAAATAAATAAGTGAAGCTCTTTTCGAACCACATGTGAGATAACACGAATTAATATTCTGCTCATGTAACACATAATTTATAATTACAATTAAAAAGACTTCACACGAAACAAATGTTGGAGCATGCAAAATATATCTCACAGCCGTCAGTGTGAAAAAAATAATGTTCTTAAAATTTGCAGACAATCATATAGAATTCACTAAACTTGTACGTACTTAATCACATTACGTTCTCTCACACCAAACACATTGAAAGTATTATCACAAGAATCTTCTTTCAGCAACTAAAACCTTGAACAATGACATCTAATGTAGAATATTCGTAGTCACGAGTCTTAGTCATCTGTGATCCACTGCCATCTTCTTTATGGATACAACACAGTTATGAAACTTTCCAGTTTCAAAATGTTGTTGCATGATGTTCTTGCACTCAGTATAGGCAGTAGCGGCAGCAAGATGTTTGTTGTTTCCAGTTTCCATATGCCGACATAATTCTGAAAATATATTAACATAATTGTTATTCATGTTGCAGTTATTCCACACGGTGTGATCATTGTCATCTGGTTGTGTGGAGTCATTGTGTTCATTGCTCTGATCGTCTTGTTCTGCTATGTGGGGAAAAGGTAAGTTGTCAAGCACAATACAATATAATAAACGTAGAAGTGTTTATTTGAATGTCTTCATGATCATTCTGGATGTCGGTTATAAATATTGTTGTAATTTCATTGGTAACTTGAAGAGATCAACACTTCTTGGTACATATTAAAGAATCTAGAAAAGAATATGTATATTTTAAATAAAAATATTACAAATTGTATTTATCCAATGAATGATTTGTTTAACGCAACCTAAAAGAATAAACAAGTTCTATAAGCTCTCTGCTGCTGATTTCACAATGGTGGATCAGTCAAATGGAATTATTGTACTCAAATTATGAATGCATATGAGAAAGTAGTTGTACTCATGTTTGGTAAACTAAGTAAATTTCGCATTAATAAATCTGTAATATGTAGAGGTAATTTTTGACTATAATTAGTGGTTACTAGATGTATAATAAAAATAATTATAATGCTTCATAATATGTTGATCCGAGAAATTTAAATGTGTACCTTTTTTATGAAAATAAGCTTTGAAAATTATTTAGGTCCGTATAATTATTTAGCTAAGGAAAAGACGAACATTTGCTTCTGAATAGTCCTAAAATTCTTTTTCAATAGCTCACAACTATATAATGTGTGTATTCAAAGTGCACAATTTCACGTTTTTTAATAGGTGTGAGTTTTAATTTGTGAATTCTAAATTATGTTTTATAAGAACAACTCAGAAGAATGAAAGGTTGATGTGACAGTTCTTAAATATTGGACGTATGTTTCCATATCCAGTTATTCTTGGAAGAATTGTTAGTGTGAATTTGTTCTATTATGACACCTATGGAGGTGAACTTCTCTGGAAATGGCTGTGTCAAATTGATTGCTTGCAGACTTACCTAACATCCACTTCGTATCCACCACCAATTATGTCTCCACAAGGAAGGAGATCTGACCACATTCAGGACCTTGCACCAACTGTGGCAGATCTCTATGTAGATTAACAGAATGCTCGCTCCTCCTCTGGTAGGAGGAGAGGAGGGGATAGTTTTCAGTGAGCAGAAAAGAATTCTTCCTGGAATCAGTAATTTGTAGCCTGGCTGGGTAAACAGGTTTCTCAGAAAATCCTTGTAAGGGTTTTATTGTGGTCTGTAGAGAGTTTATGGCTGCTGATGGATACTTCACAGTAATTCAGAAGGTTTAAGCTTCTTTAAATTGAAAAGCTCCTAAGAGACCTAAGAGATTCGAGTTGTTGCCTTAAAGACTATGCGAGATGATATATTTCTCGAGAAACGACCATAAGAATGAACTTTAAATTACGCAGTCTTGAATTCTTTCTTTTTTTCATACCTAACACAGCTGAAAGTATAGAGGCTCTTGTCTGTTTCGTAATTTATTTCGAAAGTTTCTTGATGCCATTCATCACTCCAGATAGGAGTATGATGTTTATTGCAGCAGTAGTATCTTTGACCTCAGAGGTATTTTGAAATTCTTACATTGCTAGAAAAGCCATTAGAAAGCATGAAGTCCAGTTCCAGTTAGAGAATCTGTTCTTATATCTGCTCTTTTCTCGGAACTCCTGTTGACAATCAAGTTGCCCATTGCGTTGCAAAATGTACACCATGGGAAACCATCTCATGCATGACTTGAGTGCTGGTTGCCACACAGAGTTTATGTCAGAGGGGGAAAAAATTCAGCAATCATCATTCGAGAGGATATTTCCTTGAACTGATGATCATTAAACGCTTACCCAAGAAGTGACACAGCAAAAAAAGCAAAGAGGAAGAAAAAAAAAAGGGCATGAACTTTAGAAGATAAAGCTGTCTTGTTTTCATTTTAAATCACTTTCATCGGTTTAGCAACATTAATCAGTGTTCCTTATGAGAGTTTCTGTAGAAATATTTCCAGGATAAAACTTCTTAAGAGTATTGGATTCATTGCCATGGGTTAATTGCTTGACTTCTCGCCCATTAAACACAAAGTACCACCCAAGGCATGATTGTTATGCCCAGTAGCCGAGTGAGATGTTAGCCATAATGAACTTGAAGAGGGGAACCAATTGATGGACAGGCCATTAAATTCAAATAAAAGGATCGGATCTTGGTGTTGGACTTCCAAGAAAACCAAACATAGTCGTGGGAGAGAGAGGTGAACTGTGACGACAGGTGATTGCTCCAAGAAGAAGCTCTTGAAGCTGAACTTACCTCATAGAGCTGTGTTAATTCATTGGTTTAATGTAGTTGTTCATGTGTAAACTATCAACAGAACAATGGCGTCTTTTTCTTGCAATGTAATTGTTACCCTGTCATAAGAACTTGTGTACTTTAAAAAAGTTTTTTTTTGTTGTCTTCCTTGTGCTACTGCTGCTTCTCTTGTTTGTTGTCGTCATCAGCGTAATTGTCAACTGCTCCATTTCCTTGCCCTCATTGTCGTTGTCATCGTCCTTATCATCATCATCATCATCATCATCATCAACAACAACATCGTCCTCCTCCATCTTTCTGCCATCATCATCATCATCATCATCATCACCACATCCTGCTCCATCTCCTTGTCATCATTGTCATCATCCCTTTGTGTTGCATAGACATTCTTTGTCAGATACAAAGAAAAGAATTGTGATGACAATTTTATTCTTGAAAGAATTCGTGATGAAATATGGTTTTAATTTTTTGTTCTAGGGCGTGGCTTCGATGCAAAGAGATGAGAGATGTTGAAGTCAAGTTACCACCCGGCCTTGATCCATCTGTGAGTATTTAATTAGTTAAACCTTTGTACAGTGATTAATTAGTTAAATCTTTGAATAGTGATGGTTAATTTCCCTATAAAAGTTTCAACATGCTGATCTGATCATATTTATTTCTGGTCATGATTTAAAGTTCGTTAATTGTAACAGATCTCACATCTAATGATAGTTGTGATAAATACAATATATATATATATATAGAGTGTTATTTCAGAAATCTTTAAAGTGATAGAAGAGTTATTTCGGAAGTTTTAAAGAAATAAATATTTCAATACTGTTCGTCTTGAAAGATAGTCTGAAATCCTTTTGGTCTCTTTATCCGCCTTCTTTGTTTTCTCGTAAACTATTGGAATGAATGTTTTATTCATTTTAATATTACCGGTATTTATTTCTTCTCCCATATTTCTCCTCCTCCACTTTGTTTTCCTATAGTTTCATTAATTAATTCATAGTGAATATATAAAATATGCAACTTCGCCTTGCATATTGTTTATCATTTTTCTATTTTAATGCCTTAGATTTTTAAACAATATATGGTACATAGTATAATGTTAAGCTTTTATTATTTCGTATTTAATTATTATTGATATTAAATTTGTCCTGCAGGAGAAGGAGAAGGATCCTCCAGAATTTTGGCCATCTGTTGAAACACGTGATCATATTCCAGGAAAACCACGTTCAAATGCTCCAGCTGATGAAGAGGTAAGCAGTATAAGTAACTGTATTTTCCTCATATATCTTTCGTCATATATATCATTCTATCCTTATAGGGAACTAATCATATTTACAATTGTCCCACACCAATCAACTGGCATAGACCAGGAATGACGTACTAGATAAAGACGCACATTTCCTGGATGGTAGTTAATGTGAAACAAAGTAACAGCAGAGTTAAATTAAACAGTACTAAAATATTCTCGAGGTACTGACAATTAAAATAACTATCTGCAGTCTTTTGTATTAATGTAACTAGTTTCCTGCAACTTCTGTGAGCTTACCGCAGTATTTCAATGAATAAGTGTGAAATTGCTAGTGGAGATTTCCTAGTTCGCGTCCCAAATAGTTTATCCTTCTTTTTATGTGTTATATTTTCTTCATTATTTTCCTCTGTTGAGTATTGAACACATCGTCCCTCCTCTGGCAAACTAGCGAAAGTGAAAAATTAGCGACCCTGTACTTAAGGTCCATATTGTACTATTAAATAGCACAATATAGACCTTAAGTGCAGGGTCGCTTATTTGTCACTTTCGCTAGTTTTCCAGAGGAGGGACAACATATTATAGTATTTATGTGATATTGTCGTAGAGTAATTCTGAACACAAATTACCAGTACTTAACAATTTGGAAGCATTAAATATGTTTGAACTTCAAATTCAGAACTTAAATTGTTTATGAAGAAAATTTTGACATATTCGATTATTGGAAATTACCTAACTTGTTTATTACCAGTATTTTTTGTCATTATTACCACACGCGGATGATGGCATATTCATTTTAGGTTTCATGACAGAGTCAACTAGAAAATAATAATTTTCTAATAACACAACTGATTCTGTGAAGAAGTAAATATCGTGACTGTTCTGCAGTTGTAAGTTACAATCTCATATTCCTTTCCTCCATATGATAGAAACGTACCTTTTAATGTAAACAGGGCGAGGCTAATATTGAGATAATATTGTTCAAAACAAGACACTGTATTCATTGGTTCAGTTTGTTTTGCCCAAGGACAGTTCTTTCATTGCAAACCAAGCAATCTCCAATCATTCCTCTTTTCCATCTTCCTCTTAGTCACCACATACGATCCATGTATCTTAATGTTGTCTATTATCTGATATCTTCTTCTGCCCCAAACGTCTTCTTACAATACTTTCAGTGCACTCGAAATATTTTAAGCTGTCCACTTGTTCCACTACCTCATTTCGAATTCGCAGGTTTACCTTCAGTTTTCTTCCGATAACTATGGTCTTCTTCTTGTTTGCATTTATTTTCATCTTATACTGCTCATGCAGTATTAAGGAAAGCAGTAATATCTGCCTTTCTCTATGCTTTAAAGCTAAAAGTGACGAACTAATGCACACTGTTAACTCGTAACTTTTTTGCTTCTGGTCTTATGCTTAGTCATCTGAGTTACTGCAGTTGCCTGAAAGAGTATGTTAAAGAAATCACGTTAGCACAAAATGGCAGTCCTTAAATTTTTTCCAAATTACTCTGGAATCTCATAGTATTGTGTAATTTCACTCTGACATACTTCATTACACATTGTTCACGGATTCATCAAGAGTGATCTCAAAAGCATATCCTCTTCTTCTTGGTTGATCATGTTTAGCGATGTTAAAATTGACTGATCATATTCTTTATACTACCTATTTAATTTTTCGAATATTAATTCTTATCTAATATTTCAGTCTCTCAAATTATTTGCCATGTAGAGTTTGAAAGATCAGATTGTGCTCTAATATGTTTGGATGGTGTAAGTACTCTACTTCACAATAATACATCAGAAATGATAGAGGGGTTTCCAGTAGACATTGATCCAATCCTGTGCACATGAGGAGGAGTGAACATATGAGACACAGATACACATCTGAGAAAGACAAGAAGTCAGAGGTGTGCATTCAGTGGTTTATTCATTTTGCGTGTCTCAAAAACATGATTTTTCCTGTGAATGTGCGTGTTGTAGATGAAGCAATAGTGAAAACTTTTCATTACACTTTCTCCAGACTTATGGTTGGCAACAACAGTCCATGTATATTGGCATTTATAAAACTAACATAGAATAAATTATGGAAAATGAGTGGAGATAATGTTTTAAATAACTCTGATTATTCCAACCAGAAGGGAAATTACGAAATTCTAGAAGAATTGAGGTGTTCTCTGGAACAAGAACTTAATTACAAAATCTTGAATTTCAGATATAGAGCAACAAACATTTTAGTTCTAGTATAACAACATTGTGCAGAACGACATTCAGATGTTCGTAGAAGGCGCAGTTTTTGTTGGAGGGAAGTAATATTTTGTCAGGAGGGAGATATGTTGTTATATGCTGGAAATGGAAAAACGAAGTAACATACGTTAAGTTGTTATTCCAGAGAATGCCTCAGTTGAAAGTGTAACCAGTCACTGATAAAATTTAAGAACTATAGAAAGTCATTTTCCTCGTGGAAGAAATTTTCTCATGAAATTTCGACCAATGTATGGGACCAGTGCACACCCAGCATCGTGATGCACTTGGAGAGCTATGATAGGTAGCAAAATTCGATTACAAAAGCCAGCTATAATGGCTGGGAGAATCATCGTGCTAGCCACATGATACTTCCATTCTGGTTAGATGATAGTCCACCTCTGCTTTGGCATATGGACGTAAGGCCAGCAGCTGGCTGGTCGGTCATGGTCCTTCATGGACTGTCATACCTTGGCTTATATTATAGAAAGTTATTTGATACATTCTGTCTAGACTATCTTGACTATGAGAAAAACAGAAAGTCTGGAGTAACAGTTTTATTACAAACAAAAAGGTTATAGACAGAAGGAAGACATTAGAAAAGTCTACTGGATGATGCTGAAACATACTTATGACTAATTCGTAATTGAGTGACTGACCGACAGACCGACCAACAATTATCCTGTTGCCGTCAATCTTTGACACATGAACCCCAGTTTCATAATCAGGCAGCAGAAAGAATTAAAATTGCCTTTATTTGAAATGCTCTCCTTTGCTTTCCAATATATAACTTTGAGCGTTAACAATAAAAAAATATAGGAATTATTTATAAGACTGAGTAACTCAGTTGATAGAGCAACTGACTACAGACTGGCAGATCCCAGGTTCATTCCTGTTAGGTGGTGGGATTTTTCTCATTGCCAAAACATCCATAATGACCCCAGGTTTCACTCATCTTCCTGTCAAATTGTGTACACTTGGATTCACCAATCTTGGCCCCTGGCCTTGGAAGTTACACTAGTAAGTCACGAGGAATTCATCATAAACAAATTTGTTGATGCTGCATTGATGTAAGAAGAGGGAGGAACAGGTTAATTCCTACAGCTAGTTTACAGTCCTTATCAATAGATAATTAGCTTGGTTTTTCGAAGGCTGACCTGGGACAAAAGCATGCCTTTAGGCCCATGGAATAGACATCCATGCATTTGTTCTCTCTGTATTATTGAGTTTGCGAAATTGGCATTCCTAATACTTTGTGTTGTGCTAGTAGACTATATTGTAAAACTTTTCTGTATATGTTCTTAGACAGTGACCATAATTAAACTATTAAGATTTTTTTTTTCATTTGACATATTCTAGCTGTGAAGTAATGTATGAATACCATGGAATGTTCATAAATGCAATACAACACATACAATACAATATTAGTCTTCATTTCATTTATGATTTCGGGTTCGAAAGTCATCATAAAGTGTGCTAAAGTAATGGGAATCTCAAATTTCCTGGCCTCTGCAAACATGATTTGATGTACTATATTATAAACTGCTTTATGTTTTGGTTTTAAGAGCACGTACACGGAAGGCAAAGCAATTGTGTGTACTGTCCCCCCTGATTAGTATCTGTTCAATGGATCCAAGAATGGTAAATAATTGAAGAAAAATATTGGTCGCCAATGCAAAAGTCGTGTCAATGAACCAGAGTTCACTATTGGAAAGTCTTTTCAAATTGTCCCTCCTTACCGTGATGATAATTCTTCCACAGTGTTGCTTGTATTTGTTATCTTCAAAAGAATCATGAAGTAAAAGTAATCTCCAGCTAGTGTTTGCTTAAATTTTCCAGGTAATTCATTCTATTGTTTTATACTCGCAGGGTATGGAGGCATGTCTTTCAGATGTTAACGAATAATAAATTTCCTACAATTTGTCAATTGTGGAGTTTTGCTAAAATACCATATGATATTTCTCACAACTTGGGCGCACTATTAGCCAAACAGCTAGAGTGTCAGTTTTCCATGCTGATAACCCGGCTTCGAATCTTGGCATGTCCAACTGGAATTTGTGATGGACAAAAACAGTCCTTGGTGGTAGGTTTTCATGGAGTATTCTCATTTCCCCTACTGGTATTCACCATTGCTCCATTAATCAGCATCATAATATGGTGTAACATAGTTCGCCTCCTATGGTGCACCAAGGGCAAAGCCTTCATGGCAACTGAAAGAAATACAAGCTTCAGCGCGTCGCCCTCAAGATGGGGACACTTGGGCAAATGACACAAGTCAAGTGCCCGCCATTAGTTAAAAAAATATCGCAACTCGTTCCTTAAAATTCGGGCTGGGATGCTACAGGATGTTCAGTTGCAATTTATTTCACACTCGCAATAATTTGCAGGGCCTCTAACTCTTCTAAATTTGGAGTATGTGTATGTAGAAAAGTATCTGGTTCCTTCTCATGTTTGTACAATGTCCATTACTTGAAGTTATTGTTTGAGCTGAACACTCAGTTTTGCACTTCAATTCCAATACACTTTCCCATTCCTCACTGAATGTTTGTTACGGATAACCATTTGCGTTGAGTAGTTTTTCTCTCCTATGTGAATTTATTACTTCTGCCATAACTCTAAAATATTAAATCACATAAAATGTACAAACTAATGTTGCTAAGTGATATTAAGAACAATGGATTGTGACAAAATGGGAAATATATTAGGCCTATCTATTTTGATATGTGCTTCTGGGTATTCCAATTTTTTAAAAAAACGAAGTAGGAAAGGAACACTGGGAAAATTTTGTTTCGGGAATTCATTTTATGTGAAAAATGATATTTTTGGGGAAAATAGTATTGCGAAGAAAAATTTGTGAAAAGTGTCTCTCAACGATTTGAAAGAATTCGGAAAATTAGGAAAGTTTAAGGCAGAAGAAAGGTGCATAATTATTACTGCAGAATGAGGATACTTGCAACAATGTGAATGTATATTTAATTTCTTATGTTTACCAACATTTGTTACTTTTAACCTTTACTTTTTCATTTGTCATTTGTTTAGCAGAGTGTGCTCTATCTCAAACATGTTGTTTTAGGCGGCAATTCTAATTTTTATGAGATTATTTGTAAACTTAAAAGTTGTTATTGTGAAATGGCGAAAATCAAAACACGATAAACTTCTGCTGTGTATACTTAAGGGTGCATCTGGAGACCATTTGTTAGGTAATTATGGCTTAAATAGCCTATAATGTAAAGAAATATGTCCTATAGTTATGTTGAATAATATGGTACCATTCTCTGTAAATTTACAATTTTATGGATTGCTGCTCCTGTTGGGGTAACTTGCAACACTGCCACACCCACTTTCTTAGCATTTAAAAAATAACAAAAAAACAGCTTTCATTCAGAGTTTTACCATAATAATGCATGTTGTAATATGGAAGTGTTATTTTTGTATAAGACTTACGTAATTATTTGCAAAACAATTTCTTGTTTTACATTAGGATGCCAAGGAAACACAAAAAAGTTCCAGTTTCACTGTGCAAATTCTATTAACTTACCATGCTTAATAATGTGAAATTGTGTGTCTTTTTATTATCCAATGTAGTATAATATAAAAGGAAAGGTATTGAGTGTTGCAAGTGACGTTATTTAGTACTAATTTGACATTACAGGATTATTTAATTACTGTTCCAAGTTACCCCACCAGCGGAGCAACTTGCAACATTCATATTTTTCCCTTATTTCTGAAAAAACGAAATCAGCACGCATAATTTGTATATATTATATTATTCTACTGATATAGACTAAACTTTGAGCTTATAGACATTTTTTAAACTATTTCTAGTTTTGTGTAACATGCTGTTGAATCACACATCTATGGCAAGTATCCCCATTCTACAAAAAACCTACATGCTTAACAGTGGCACCATTGCAAAGTCTTGGACTGATGATACCAAAACAGGTTTATTATCTTCAATATCCAGTTGCCAAATATTTGCATAATAGGAATTTCGTACACACTTATTGTACAGACTGTACTGCAACACTGATACTGGGAATCAAGATGCAGATTGCCATTACCACCGACTCACCAGTTCAGCAAGCACTTGTTTCTGCATTTCTATTCACTTTTCGCAAGGGTCAAAATCGTTGAATCAAATTTCCCAGTTATTTCCTGGAGTGAAAAGCAATCGGCGAAAACACATACCTCATTCTATTGCCAAGTCATGAAAGTATGGAGCTCTGCCTCCATTCCTCCCAAGCATCTACTTGCCTTTTCTTTTACCTATAAGACGTCTTATGACACTTACCAAATCTGAGAGCTGTATTCTTCACATAGAAACACTTTTGACCCTTATGGTATATCACAGAACTTGGAATTTGTGTGCTTTTATTTGCTTTCTGTCTCTTCCACAAATTCTCGTAACAGAGGACCAACTGACTTTAGTGCTGATACTTCCTCCGTTCTATTTTACTCAGAGTTGTGGCTTTTTCCTTTCCTAATGTACAGTATACACATTATGCATAATTGCCCTGAACTGACAATGTATGTCATCTTCACATACATTTTGCTCCATTCTGGTGACATCTCTAAATTAAAGATGATACCATGTTTTTTGATCGATACTACAGTGATAAGTGATCTATAAGTAAGTGACACTATGACAATAGGCAGACTCAAAACGCCACTTGTCGAACAATCCCACCCACCAACTGTTATTATTGGTAGAAGTTTTTGTTTCTGAACATACACGACTTGGGTTCACATCGTTTGAATATCTCTCTCCATCTCGCAAAAACGCAATCAGTATTTTAAATATTCTACTCCTGCACATTATAAATGGATTACCGGTACATAATATTTCCATCTGCCATTCTTCAGAGACTGTTGCAGAAGAAAGAAGAAAGACATGGACGTAATCCTAGTGGAGATAGCAGTGGCTGCAGTTCTGGGCACGAGAGTGTTTCCTCTTCTTTAACATCTGGCACTCAGTTCTCGTCTGATTCTGGCACTGAGGTTGATCAGGTGAGATTACTATGCTTTAAGATGTGAACTGCAAGTCTCGTTCTTGTAAGGTCATCCAGTAGGTCATTTTATTAGGCCAGGGGTTAATTATTTGAGTTAGGTCTGCAGTACAAAAGTGTAACAGCTATTTTTTTTCACATTGTTCACACTCTTAGAATAGTTATGTTAAAAGAATCTAGGTTTGTGATTTGCATTATATACGTAATATTATATTAATTTTGGTTGGATGAATAATGGCAGTTTTACAATATTTTCTGTAGTATTTTCTTTTTTATATTGGATATATAATCTTCAATCTAGTACGAATATAAATAACACGAGTGAAATAACCATATCAAATAATGAAACTCAAACACATACTGTACTGTACAAACAGTTATATGTTGCACATGCAGTATGTAATATTCATTGATGTTCTAGTGGTTAATATAACATAGGTGTTCTTTGACGGTTTTCACTGGTGTTTTAGAAGTTTGAGATTAAATAAGTTTACTGCATTAACTTCTTTACATTGTAAAACACAGTAGTCTTCTCCAGTGATGAATTTTACTCGAATTTATAAGCACCCAATGCAGGTGAATGTTTCAATATTTCTATAGAATTACTAACTAATTGTAACAATTTGAAACACAATTTTGTTATTCCTTACACATGTAAGGCATTGTTTCTATTTTTTTTAAGGCAAGGCACCAGTGTCAGGCCCAAAATGTAATCAGTTTTTGCAGTTATTTTAAGAATAATGGGTGCCATTATTTAATATTTTTACTAATGTAAAATGACTTTATTTGTGTGAATATTTTTAGTGTGACCATAAATTTTTTCTTTATAATAGATTTCATACATATATATCTTTACATCTGAAGCATACTTCTGTAATGTATATTAAGAAGAAATAGTCATGTAATCATATGACTCATGAGAATCAGAAAAAAAATTATTATTAAGAATTTGATAGGTGTTCAAGAAACTGAGAGAAAAGGTTTAGATTCTCAATTTAGTGAACCTGATTGCGCATTATAAAGTGTATGAAAAATTGTGCGGTTGATTAAATTACTTACAATTACATATGCTCTGCACTGTGCATAATTTTTCTGATCACTTGTGGAGGTTGTCAGGACTATAAGAATGCTCTTTGATATTATTTAAGTATAGATAGCGACTTTCTGATTCAGAGTAAATGCTGGGCTTATAATCGATGAATCTTTATTCTAAGGAGCTCGATCTCTATTAATTTTTATACAATATTTAATGCATTTGTAAGTAGGTCACCTGCAGTGTAGGAGTTCACAGCCTCTTTGATATTTTTTCAATCATTTGAATTTTTATCGTATCTCCATAATAGTTTGATTTTAATTTAGGGTAAAATTGTTATTACTGGTATCAATCGTTTTTGGTGATAAAAATTATGTTTTAGTTTTTGTTTTGATTTGTTAAATAAGTTTTATTGACGAATGTCAAATTTGAAACAACAATAAATGCTATGGGTCCTACCTGATCTTGTATGAAACGGTAATATTGAACACTAATGTATCAGGAAGTTAGTGTCCTCAACAGTTGCATATTCAGTATGTTGTAGATTATTAATATGTAAGGCTCCTCCGTTTTACATACAAGAAAAACTTTAATTTGTTTGTTAATTCGAATGTGGTGTAATTTATAATTGTGTTGCAAAGATCTGAAATCTGAAATAATATTTTACTTTTATCTTGGGAACTGCAGCTAGCTGTGCTTAAGGTAAGCATTCAGTGCTGACAGCTTTCTATGGAAGTCATATAGATGTAGTTATGATTATTTGGCAAACACAGCAATAGTTTTTAGTTACTTTTGTAGTACAGTTAAGTAAATTATGTTGAGAAATTATGCAAATTTGTACATTCAATAGTATATGCAGAGTTATGTGGTGTTTCCAAGTCCTGCTTCATTTTATTTTATTTAATCAGGGTAGATAAAAAGCAGAGAACTAATTGTCACATTACATTTTAAGTACCTAGTTGTAATATTCATTGTGACCTTACTTTTAGAGGAAAATTTTCTCTTTCTTATACCAGATTATTCTAAGTAATAATGAATGATTACTGAGGAGGCATCTCTATAAAATTGCTTCTGGGTTTTATTATGAAGTTTAATCTGTCTGATTTTCAAATAGCTACATTTAAAGAATTGTTGAGAAATTGATTTGTCTTGGATACTTATTTTAATATGTTATTTTTATGGAATCATTGTTTAGACTTTGTTATCTAAGCCATATCATTATAATTATATGATTCTCAAGTTTATATTTTGTATATAAATGAAATATGGTGCTGTACTGTAGACTCTAACACAGAGTAGTTTGGAAGCTACGGAATATTATCTTCCATATAGTATTTCGATCAATTTTCTTTGCTGCCATTTTTGTGGTTAACATTTGGCCACTTCATAGGATGTAATATATATTTTTACATTCTCGTGTAAGTCATGAAATAAAAATAAGATTCTTAAACTTGTTAGAATTATCATAATCTTAATTAGAAACGTGAGCATAACAATGGGCATCCGCACTACCCACAAATTATATTAGACTTTTATTGTTGTCCTTGACAAACTGTTGTGATATTTCCGTTGTCATACCTCAAACTTAAATCCTACCTAAATCCATATATTTTTATCCTGTATAAATTATGTTTTAATATACAGCATATAACGTTATTCTAAGTAATGTGTTACGTATATGTATATTTTTATTTCATTTTCACTCTTTGAAATTAAGTAGATGTTTCTTTATTAATATTATTATCAGTTATTTACGTTGTATTTCAAAGAAGTTCATGAAAATATAACAGTAGCCTATATTTTATATTTGATTTTGTTTCCGAACATCTCGTAAATTCCAGTCTTTTGCATTTGTAATGTAGGACTACAAAGTTTCTTTTATATATACTATATCATGAATTTTGCCTATGAATAAAAATAAATATTACAGACTGTTTAGGTGATGCAACATTTGGATTTGTACGTCATGTAAAGTAACAATCCTTGCCCCTTATCTTTATAAATATTACTAAATTACTAATTATTTTGTTGAATTATTCATGCACTAATATAATGTAGTAGCAGTAGTAGTATATGCCATTCGTTTTCTCGTGAAACCAAATGCATTCTTGCGCCATAGCTCATAGTAAGAATCTTATGGTGAGGGTAAGTGAGCTAGTTAGCTACAAGTGGAAGTGCAATAAGGGAAGGAAGTTTTCCAATCCACTTTCTTCTTCCCCAGACACGCAAGTAGGTTTCATGAGATAACAAATGGCCTATAGTAGTAGTAAGAGTTGGTGTTGGTGGTGGTTAATAGTGGTAGTAGCAGTAGTGATAGTTTATTTTTAACGAATTTTCAACTACAGAGATTATTCAGTGTCGAAATTCAACGTGGACGAGAAATGACTGACAAATTCTGTCTGGAGTTCTTTTATGTGCTGTAAATGTACGACTTGAGACTCACAGCTTTATCTCTTCTTGAGAAAGTCATGATAAGGTTCTTATCACCCTTTAAAATTCATCAATCTCAGACAGGTTTGAACCTACGAACATTGAATTGAACAGCTAGCATGGCAACAAAACCACCGATGAGGACACCAATATAAGGAGTCCAGCAACAAGCATATACTGGAATATGTATTACATGCTATTAACCTCATGAAATTGAGTAATATAGCAGTAATGTCTATTTCAGAAATCCGTAATTTTGCAGTCAAGAAGTCTTCAAACATGTGATAATTTGTATTAACATCTAGTAGGTATTGCTAGCTTAAATATCGGAATGAACATAAGCTGTCAGTTGTTATTATGCCGTCGGTTTATTTTGATGGAATTTTAAAAATTGTCTACACACTGCGTGAAAACATATTCAAACAGTGCTTTCTCAATGCTTTATAAAATGAGAAAACATACTCCAGACTTATGTTCTATTGATTTGAGCAGAATTTTATTTAGTGATATTAGAGCATTTACTCACTCTCTCTCTTGTAAATATATATTGACTGGACTTCAGTATTAAAATGTCAGAATACGTCAGTTTTCAGAAGAATTTCAGTATTTTAGGTAGCTATGCGTTGACTGGACATACCTGTTTCAGAACTGACAGAATCTAATGCTATTCAAACATATTATAACAACGACACACACACACACACACACACACACACACACACACACACACACACACCCAAAACAGCATTTCATTACAACATTTTAAGATATTAACATATTGAATTAAAATATTTAGTTTATTAGACAAATGAAAGGATTTACTTATTTTTAAATAATTAATGTGATTGAAAATATGATTACATTACCTTGTAGTGCATTTATTGCTTCACAAATGCCAAGAATAAAATTAGGAACGTCCTGTGAAAACATTAATGAGCAGAAGTAGGATTATAGTTAGACTGCTATACAGGGTGTTTTAAAAAAAGTGTCGTATATTTTTGCAGGAGGTGGCATTAGTCGAAACTAAAAAAAAAAAAAGAAAAAGAAAAAGTTCCTATAAACATGTGTCTGGGAACAAATCTCTGTTGAGATAAGGACCATGCTGTATTGTGGCCTACGATGCCCACCTCTCTGTTACGTAGACACTACAGAAGGTGCTGTATGTGGTTACAGCACATTGTTACACATGTTTCAGCCCTTCTTCTCTGTGACTTACAAACTATTGCGACCACACCTGGCTGTTGTCAGATTTGCTTACATGCATTGGATACACGCTCCTGTAACAGTTGTAGGTTGTTGATCGATGGGTGTAACATACATCAATGTCTTTAAATGTCCTCATAGCCAGAAATCCAAAGGATTTAGATCAGGTGATCGGGAAGACCATGCTACTGGACCTCCTCGACCAATCCATCACCCATTAAACCTTTGGGTTAAGTATTGTCGCATGAGGCGTAGAAAATGGGGTGGTGTCCATCATGCATAAACAGAAAGACAGCCTACACCTCTTACTACTCTACGTACTGTATATACTTACTAACATAAGTAAAATGATAGACTCTGTAGTGCCCTGGATCTTTGTTTACTACTACATTCTCTTTTACTATTGTTGAAGGATGCTGTCTACTCTCAAAACATGCACCATTTTTTGTGTTTTTAAACGAATTACGATCATAGGCCACAATACAGCATGGTCCATATCTCTACAGATATTTGTTTCTGGACATATTTTTGTAGGACATTTTTTTTTCTAGTTTCGACCTATGCTATCTTCTGTAAAAATATGTGACACTTTTTTTAAACACTCTCTGTATATAGGCTTTCTTGTCCCATTTCGTAACTACTAACCAAGACCATATAATTTAATAAAGAAATTATAAACATCTGATATCTATCTTGCCTCTTCACCCATCATCCATATATGCATTTAAATCAGTCTGAGATGCAATATATATGTGATATGTGCGCATTGGGCCAGTTTCATAACCTGTAATTGTGAAATTTGGATTAGATCATTTTTCTTGTAAATTTATTTGCCCTACTAAAAAACAGCAATATTCCCTTTATGAGATGTGGTGTTTCTAAGTCATTCACTTGTATACAGTGATTGACATACTAGTACTCTTTCTTCATTAGTGTTCCTTGTGTCTGGACCTGCCATAGCATATTTCAAATGTACAATGAAGCTACACACAGATCTGTCTCTTCTTTCTGTGTGTGTGTTTTTATCTGAAGCTCCAGAATTAACAGTTTACTGACAGATTTTAGTATTTAAACTTTTATCATCCTTATGCTAGATCTGTACTGGTATATCATAATCAGAAACCAGCTTGAGATATATTTCTTACCTTCCTAAAATATAAATAAATATAGGCCTACCATCAGTGATTCTAGTGATTCTGTACACAATGACTAAAATAAAAATCATACTAAAGATATTGAGATATCACGTTTCGAGATCATGTTTTAAGTATGTCTGTTCCTATGCTCCATCCCCCCCCCCCCCCCGTAAAAAAATCAGTCACAAAAATAAACAAAAAAAAATGACACCAGTAACTTTTTCTATAACGAAACTGATTATTTCGGTGAAGGACACATGGTCAATGCAAACTGAAGATACGAAAATCTTCTGTATACAGTAACTACCAGCATGGTTCTAACATATACATAAGTCGTAGCATAAATGCTGGTACAACATTCGAACACAGAGTACACAGAGCGTATGACTAGTTTTGAAGTTCATCAGCTATAATTTTCACCAGGCAATGAAGGTAGTAGGCATAGTGAGTGCAGATACAGAATAAAGAGAGTGCTTTCTTGAGCAGTTGTGACGTAGTGAGATGAAAATGAGAATAGTCATGGTTATGGTGCTTCATAAGGTACCTAGGGAAAACAACAGCTGAGATTTTTCAGACGTAAAGAAGCAGAAAATGATTGCAGGATAGTCAAATGTTTCATTAGAGAGGGACAGTTGATGATTTTACCAGGTCGGGTAGGCTGTACGCCATAAGGATGTCCACACCTGTGGAGTAACGGTCAGCGTGTCTGGCTGCGAAACCAGGTGGCCCGGGTTCGAATCCCAGTCAGGGCAAGTTACCTGGTTGAGGTTTTTTTCCGGGGTTTTCTCTCAACCCAATACGAGCAAATGCTGGGTAACTTTCGGTGCTGGATCCTGGACTCATTTCACCGGCATTATCACCTTCATTTCATTCAGACGCTAAATAACCTAGATGTTGATATAGCATTGTAAAATAACCCAATAAACCATAAGGATAAGTAAACTTATCAAAGCAGTTCTAAAATGTATCGCTGTTCCATGTCCTTACAAGTAACCTTGGACTGAAGGCCTGCTGAAGCATCTTAATGATTACCTGAAGACTAATATGGTTATTTTTAAAAGTAATAACATAGAGCCTGGATTTCCATGCATTATTAAATCTTAAAACATGTATGCATTCATGCACTATCAAAATTGAGCTCTACATTATTTTACACTTTTAATTAATTTTCAAAAAACGTATTCCAACTAATTTTTCTTCTTCACTTAAACTCATGTGTTTGTCTGAAGAATGTTCTTGAATACAGAAAATTATCTTTCCATATTACAAGAAGTGACAGGTGCATACTTAAGCAAAGAAATTTGGAAAAAAGTGAGATCGAATTGTAAGTCTTGTGCATTTCCACATGACCATGACTCCATCGGGAATCGAACTTGCGACCTTCTGACTTTACAACATTATGCCTTAACCACAGTGCTATCGCGCACCCCAAAATACAAAAGTACTTACGTCTTTATTACAACAAAACTACATCACTGTTCATCTTCAGAAATTCCTTTCCCTCAATCCATTTTGATGCGAGATCTCTTCTTGCAGTTCTAAAAGAGGCTAGAGCAACACTTCATAATTCGACATAAAAGTATACTAAATTACAGTTTGCGAGCATGCTGCTTTTGCCTTCCTTTCTTTCAGTTTTGACCTCGGGTTTGTAACGAGCTAGAGTTGGGGGTTGGAAATTCCACTATAACAAAGGGAGGATTTGCTGGAAAGTTCAAAAAGTAATTGTCAGATACGATGCCACGAAACGATATTATCAGTAGCTTTCTTTTATTTTTTTCTCAATAGACCAATAACGTGGAAATACCAGATTCTGCGAAACAACATTCATAAAAGGCACTTATGCAAATGAACATAATATATGCACTAAAGCCAGAAATGGACATAATATGCAATATATAAGTCTAAATATGTGCTATTAAATCTAAAATCTTCAAAGTATTCATTATACATGAATTTACTTCTGATAAAACCAAAACATGCAAACATGCATTTATTTACATGGAAATTCGGGTTTTAATAATAAGTGATAAGTGTTGAAAGTACTTGTAAACTAATCGTATCACAAGGAAATTAAAATACTTTGAACATAATTTTTATTTTTATTTAACACTTTGTAACAGAAGTTATGGTATGACTCAGTAATAGTTCTTGTCATATGAACACCAGAAATCCTAAATGTGATGACAGTATATGATTCTGATCAGTGACCTTCCTGGCTTCTGTGAAATTTCTTGAACATGTAAATATACATATTTTCACGGCTACACCATTCGTAGATTTTTCCTCCAATTTAAGGCCACTTATTGAAATAATTTCACGGCAAATAGATGATAGATTTGTAATCGTCATAAATTAAAACTATTTCGAACAATCACACACGTAATAACTTCTTTTGTAGACTAGGTCTTCATACCTCGAATTCATATGTCGACAATTTTTTCGGCACTGAGGGATTTTCCCAGTATAGATGGAAGACGTTGCTCCTAGAAAATATTAACTATTGGGTCCACAACTTTCTAGAAGCCAAGTTCATATTTGACATTCTGGATTGAGAATTACTTCTTATTTGTTTCAATTAGTGTGGTGAGGGATTTTCCCAGTACGGACAGAAGACATGGATCGCAGAAAATATGAAGTGTTGGCTCCAAACTTGGTAGAAAAATTTCATATTTGGCATTCTGGTTTTATGAGAATTATTTCTAATTTTTTCATTAATATCAGGAAACAGACCTCCACATGTAACATTTCTAATTTGATTAATTTAGTATGTTCTCAGGCATACTGTATATAGATAACAGAAATATTGGTATACAGTGAAACTTCCCAATAGCGGACACCACCGGGGAAAAATTAAATGTCCCTTATTGAGAAGTGTCCGCTATTTAAAAAATCGTTAGTATGTATACAGCGCATTAAAATTTCTCATACATATTCAACACTATATTTTACAGTATAGTACAGTAGACAGTGAGATTGTGAGATTTTGCTTACAGTATTCATCCAGAGAGATGGTACCAGTAAATGTTTTGTAAATGAAATAAACATCAGTCACTGTACCACTTCACCTTACACAAAGAAATCTAGAATTGCGTTCTCAGTGTATGATTTTAAAATAACATCCTTGTTTTTCAAAATTTCACTAACCTGAGTTTTTCCCACATTAAACTTTGTGGCCAGCTCACGAACACTTAATTTCTCCTTCTCACTATGCTTTACAATATCCACTTTCTCTTTCAGTGACAAACGTTCACGTTTTTGTGACATTTTTAATGTGACTGTACTCCCGAATGCTCAACTTGACAAACTAAGAAAGTACGGTCTGCTCACGTACAGTATCACAACTAACAACTGTGCTGCTTACCTTCAATAAAGTACAAGAACGTTCAAATGCACGCTAATGTTTGTTGCAAAGAATTCCGTTAGAATTCTGTTTAATTTACAACTGTCCGGTTTTTTTCTTCTTCTTCTTCTTCTTCTTTCACGCTGTCCGTTATTTGGAAGTTTTAAAATTGTTGTTAGGAGATACATTTCAGTGTCCGCGTCCGTTATTGAGAATGTCCGCTATTTGGAAGAATTTTATCATAAGGGCCAATGTTATTTTGCAGGGGAATTTGAAAATGTCCGCTATTGAGAGGAGTCCGCTATTGGGAAGTGTCTGTTAAGGGAAGTTTCACTGTATTTTAATTTTTTCTTAAAGAAAGCTAATTGAAGTTCCATGCCCTAGACTTCATCTGCAGTACTGAATATTATACTTTCAGTGTTATAATCCCAGGAAGAATTCTATCTCAAACTTAGCAACCTGTGTAGTTTCACAGTAATGATTGTGATGTGTGATGCAGATTGTAACCCTGTCCCTAAAAGAGGACTCGGACTCCAAGCAAAATTCGTATGTCATTTCTTGCACATGTTGAATTTCGATGCAGCTGCAAACATTATTAAATATAGTACTGCTGCTGCTGCTGCTGCTGCTAATTTCCTTAACTGTAAGGCGAACGTCAGGTAATCAAATGGCAAATTCACAGGCTCATCTCGTCAAATAACATTTTGCTACCACCAATCCTGCTGACACTCGAAAATTATGTAGTTAATACCGGTACAGAATTATTAAATAACCAATTTTAAAAAACTTTAATCCTATATTACAGATACAGAGCAAACAGGTGACAGTACATATGGAATTTATTTATACTTGAACAAGTCTAATATTAAATAGAACTTCTGTGTAGGTATACATAAATTGGGAGTGAATGTTACAGGATTATGACAAGGAAAATTTACAAGTCATGATAGAAATATTGTTCATTTAGTACAAGTATTTATAATAATGTTGGATAACTTATTGACTAATTTCACAGTAACAATAACTGTCATGAATATATCTAGTTCTATGTTTCATACATACACAGTAATAAAATAATTGTTAAATATTTACATAAAAAATTACTTCATGATTAAAAACACATTGTTATACAGTAGAACCCTGTTACCTGGATCCCATTAATCTGGATTTCTGGTTTATCTGAACTGATTGTGTAAAATTTATCGACCATTTTATTATGCTTGTTTATAAAAAACATTCAGCATGCAAATAAGTATGTTTTGTAATGTGTTGGGTTGGTGCCTAAGTTCGTAGCATTTTTCGTTGCTATGGTAGCTGTGTTACTACAGTACTATTAAATGAATGAGAGTCCAGAAAAACGCTATCCTGCCTAGGACTCGTGTTATGGAATGTGCGCTGGTTTGAGTCCTCATGGAGGAAGAAATTTTCTCAAGAAATTTCGACCAATATATGGGACCGGTGCCCACACAGCATCGTGATGCACTTGGGGAGCTATGATAGGTAGCGAAATCTGGTTGCGAAAATTAGCTATAATGGCTGGGGGGATCATCGTGTTAACCACACGATACATCCATTCTGGTTGGATGATCATCCACCTCTGCTTCAGCTGGTCGATCTGGGTCCTTCATGGGCAGTGGTGCCAAGGATTATTATTATTATTATTATTATTATTATTATTATTATTATGTAGCATAGCACGCAAACGTCATGTATAGCTGAAACAGGAAAAACTCAACGACTTCTTTATGTAGGTACATAATTTTATTGCTATTATACTCGTATATACGGTATCCTAATTGAAATCGAACTTATACTTTAGGTATTTGTTACAGTATAGCATACATAGATGTAGATAATTTTTGTACTATATTTAACAAAATATTTTGTATTATGAAGTGCAATCACATATTATTTACGTCATTAATGATTTTTCGGGACTATCCGAATTTTCTATCATCCAGATCATTCCCGATCCAGTTTAAGCTGGATAAACGAGATTCCACTGTATATTTGACTCTTCAGCCTTGCTTTATTCCATTATTAAAATACTATGCATATGACAATAATAATGGTAATCGTGAGGATAAAATATTATTATTATTATTATTATTATTATTATTATTATTACTACGTCAGCAATCACTGCTGCTACTATTACTACTACTACTACTAGTAGTAGTGATAATAATAATAATAATAATAATAGTAGTAGTAGTAATAGTAGTAATAGTAATGATAACAACAACCATTAATGTAATATTTCAAATTTTACAGATTAATATTATCTTACATTATATACTTTTTTTATTTCTGATGAGACTCATTACATAAGAGTGGTAACATGAAATCTAATTTTACCTGGTGTTCTCCCTTACAGTTTGTAAATTTTTTATTACAAAAATGTGTTGATTGATAATATAAATGTATACGTGAAGTTATAAAGTAATTTACTTTGACATTTCCCATTTGCAGCATCCTCCTTCACCTGATGGTGTGTTTCCTGACTCTCCAACCTGGGAGTCTTCTTCACTCCGACAGAGGAATGTTGGCTCCTTGCGTCCAGAGGGAAGTAGTGATGGTTCCCGCTGGGACCCCTATGTCAAGATGGGAAAAGGTGGCGGAAGCGGAGGCTCTGGGTCTGTGGCACGCAGTACACCAAATCTGACAGATCTGGAGGGCCTCGGTGTTGGAGTTGGGCCTGGAGGACCAGGCACAGGCTACACCTGTCTTGGCACCTGGTCATCGACAGGCTACATCAGCATGCCAAGCAGCGAAGAGATGGGCAGTAGTGGCGGAATGGGGGTGGGGACGGGAAGTGGAATCGGTCTGGGGTCCGGAGTCGCTACTACCGGAGGATATTGCAGAGTCGGACTGGATGGAAGACCAACTGAGGGACAGAGCCCTCAGCAGCATCAGCAACAGCAGCAGCAACAGCAACAGCAGCAAGTCCAGCCCCATAAGGGTTACGTGAGTCTAGCAAGCATGATTGACACATCTCCCTCCACGTCCACGGCCAACTCCAGTGTCCATTCCAGTCCTCGTCAGCCACCTCAGCAGTCTCGGGGATATGTGACGCATCACCCATTGTGGCCTGCTTCCAAAGAGACTTCTGCAGGCAAAGGCTATGTGATGGCCGGCGAGGTGGCTAACAAAGTTCCTGCTACCTCCAGCTCTTTGCTGACATCGGAGGTAGAAGAAGAGAACCAGGGAATCCTGGATGCAGACGTGAACAGTGGAGGGGAGGACAACCACGATGAAGACGAACTTCATTCACCAGAGTCATATTGTCGCTTTGGTTTACATCCAAGTATGATTCCAATGTCGCTGAATACTGGGATCATGGAGCCTGAACAACAAGAGAGAACAACATCAGGCTATGTGACACTGTCTGATGAGTCTAGGCTTCCTGTGAGCGGGATGAGTTCGGGTGGTGGTGGTCAGGACAGTCGGAGGGCGGGAGTGAGTGGTGCAGCAAATGGTTATGTTCCGCACAGACAGTTCGAGAAGAGGGATGCCCTGGCCTTGAGCCAAACGGCATACCAGGACCACACTGAAGAACCGTACACCAAAGTGTTTCCTCCAAATATTGGTGATGCAAAAGTGAAGTCACCCAGCACCAGTGTTTAGAGCGTGTGTTTGTGGACATCTGAATGCTTGCTCTTGCCATTTGACATAGCTGTGCTAGAGCATTTGGACTTTTTTTTTACTGCTGAGTAGGAACAAAACGTTATATAATTTTATTGATCTTTTGTGTAACAAGGAAGACATAACATGTGAAACAATCCATTTGGACAGGCAGTCTAGAGATCTGATATAGCCGATGCACCCCGAGTTACCCCGGCAGGGCTTCTTTAGTGGTACTGGTGCCAATCAAACTATGAATCTGATTACTGCATGAAGAACTTCGGTTTTATACGTACATTCTGCTACAGATTTACTTTAATTACCTTTCCTAAAGAAGCCCTGAATCCCTCCCATCGCACTACCATCGCAAACTGAGGTAAACTTAGAACTCTGTTGCCAGTTCCTCCGAAACCTGTTGAAGTGACGTGTTATTGATTCCGTAACTGGAATAAATCGCTGTTTACAAGATCTGTTTGTTAGCTCAGATTGTACCATACATAATTTCTTGTTTAAATTTGATATTACATAATTTATTACCTTTAATTATATAAGGGTAATTGTGAATTTTAACTATGTTAAATAATGAAACTCTGTGTCTTATGTGTAAGATATGTTTTAAAGCTGCTTTAAGGAAGCGAAAATTTCTTGCAAGATAAGCATTTATATCATTAATGCATAAATGTACAGAAGACTAACCACCTTGACTTGCTGTGAATGAAATGTTTGATGTAAGTTAATATTTAATTCACTTACATTGTTGGAATTATTATTACCGATACCTCTTTTATTAGAAATTTTGTGCAATGTATATCTTACATTTTGAAGAAAAGTATGTCATTCCTTATTGACTGTAAAAACGGTACTTTACCCCATCATAGAGAGAATCCTATCTCATTTGAGAACACTTTCTGATAATCGTATCACTTTAAAGTCTGCTTGAAAACGTGACGAAATCGATGAGATTGATGTGAAATTGTCTGAGATAGTTCTCTCATTTGAATGTTACGAGAATTAATCGTAGACATGCTTTTAATTGTGGAGAAACTGGCAATTAGCAGATAAATTAGTATGAATTTTATATGCAGAATGGTTATGTTGCATATGTTTTAACACAATGAAATTAAAAGAGTTACGAACTGCAACTGTTAACTAACTTAAATGTCATGTTACACTTGTGTTATTGGAGCCTGCCATTTATCCATCCCTTGTTGTATAATGTTGACATGGCGGTATCTGGTACATTGTACTTAGCTACTTTGTACAGGAAGCCAATTCACAAATGTCCAAAAATGACCAGAAGAGTGTAAAATAATCTCGTTTGTCAGGTGTGAATTTTTCTGCAAAAAATTATGTAACTTATGAAATACATCACAATTACTATTAAATGTGTAGTATTTAAATGTATAGGTAATGTATGCCTCTGTAGGTCGGGCTTGCCTGTGATCATGCGGCTTGGCTTTAGTTTACCTAACATTTCAGATACATACCCGTGAGCGCGAGTCGTCAATTGCTCATGATTCCTGTGCCTTTCTTCATGTGACGGTGAGTGTCATTAGCACAGGAAGTGGTGTACAGTTCTTTCCATTCCTTGTCTAGATTCTTCCTTCATTCCCTGTTGCTTTCAGATACCACAGGATGTTTGGCACTCGTGGACAAATTCGTTAAGGAATATGTGTGTATATGTATGCACCTTTTACTGTTGTGTATGAGACATTTGGTATGCCCAGAACTTATAAATGCCTTCAGGTGTTTTGTTGTGTGATGATTGTTGAAGCTTATAAAATCAGTCTATTTTTCTCTGCCAAAACTAGCAATTGTTGTGCGAGAGTAAAAACGCGATCTCTACGGTTACGTCTGTGGCCATGTTCTGATTTCAAAACATCACCTATGTGACTGTGTTATTTTACGAAACGATGAGAAAAACATTTTCACGGCCAAAGTTTAGGACTGTAAATTTGATTTCACTTGTAAGAGATATGAGATACAGTGCAATATTTATTTTAGTATGAATCAAAACAAAACGTGACTCTGTCCAAGAACTGGTTAAACTAAAAAAACAACGAAATTCCAGTGATAGTTTCTGAGGAGTGGGAGACGTGATGGAATGTACCTGATCACCACTCGACATGCATCGAAGTGAAGGCTGGCATAAACCAGGAATTGCCGGTAGTAGTAATAGTAATAGTACTAGTAGTAGTGGCAGTTTCAAATAAGCAAGAGTAACATTCTTAATAAATATCGCCGCATATTTTCACACAAATAATTCATGTTAATAGCTTTTAAAGAAAATGTGCCATCATTACTTCCCATGCACCAAAAACGTATGACCTACATGTTTTATGCTATGTTGGAAACTTTAAGCAAAGCAAGTGAATCAGGCTTGGTTATGGAATTGTTTTGTTTGTGTTTGTTTCTTTATGATTTAAGGTGAAATTTAAAGGTGTTTTTAAAAGTCTCTATTTTAATTATTTCTTGCTGTTAAGGGAAATCTGAGAGACAAGAATATTGCCATGTACCTTTATGTACAAAATGTTTAACAGTCAAACCTACTTAATAAAATGCAAATATTATTGTAAGGATTTGAAAATAAAATAATAATAATAACAATAATAATACCGGTAACAGTAATAATAATTGTTGTTGCAAGAGTGGGTTTAATTTGTATTTCATTGCAATAAGATGGCAGTTGACAGCTGCTAGAACATTGTATAAACACGGTAACAAATCGATAGTGGATAGGATTTCCTCATTTCCTACCTATCTCTACCATTACCAGTACAATTATACTGCCAGCTTTGAACTGAGCTGGTATTGTGTATTCTTTATGAAATCTCATGGCACAGCTATTGATCCTAAAGAATAAAGAATATATTTAAACATTATGTGAATATTCTCAAGAACCACTGAAATTTATGCAGGTACCTTTATTCTTGTATTGCGATAATGTCTGTTCCATTATTCAGAAAATAGTATTTTTAGTCACTGGGAATAACATTATTTCTGGAGGGTGTGATAATTTTTTTCATTGCTGAAACTGATAGCACGAAAAGGAAGAATTAATATTGCGTGTTTTTAATACATAATATAAGAACATTTCAAATGCTTGTATTGTTTTGTACGAAAAGTGAATACATTTTTCGAAATCGGTTCATTTACCCACTAACCCACCCTTTTACAATATTTAGTCTTTCAGACACTGTATAGTTGTTAATAGGCTTCCAATTTACAATATTCGTAACTGAATGTAAACAATCGTAGCACTTCATCATGTCTTCCCATCTAGTAACTGTAAACGGTATTTGATTTATTCACTGACATACATACTTTAAAGTAATAGGTGTTTCACATATTGAATCAATGCACTTTTCTATGATAAATCACTGGTCCAGTTTTGTGGAGAATGAAGTGTCCACAATTATCAGACGTAATCTGACTAGACATCGCGAATATTGTTATAGCACCAACCACACTAATAACTTAGAACAAATGTGCTTTGGCTGAATTCAACATGAAGAGGATAAATATATTTATAGCTACCGACAAAAAAATATATAAATAAATTTTCTGCTTATATTATAGTTTATTTCTTCTGCAGTCATAATTATTACACAGTGGTCATTATACTGTATGTTACCATCCTTGAAGCAGCTGAGATAAAGTCAGAGTGGACTGAAGCAAAGTTACGCAGTATACTTCAATGCTTACTAAATGTTGTTGATCTAAAAAAAATTCTGGAATACAAATGTCGTGTTATTTCTTTCTTCAAGGCACCCTTCTATTATAAAATGTCGTAATAAGTTTTAATATGTCTGACACCGAAGTCACTGTATTTTTCATATCACAAAATGATTTACATCCTGTTAAAGATAACCAAATATGTTGCAGATATTCTTTGTAAACTATAGAAATAATTTACATAATTGTATCAGTGTACTTTTATTCCATGAATTTAGACAGTTACATAGTTCATATTATTTTCCTGTAAACATTTTTTAAACTTCTGCCAAAAATGTGGATGAAATGTAATATTTTGGTGCTCTCTTACAATAAATCACATTTTATTTTAAATTTAATTAAAATTTCTGTTTTATGAAGAATTTGTTTCCTTTATAACATTATATCACTCTGAAAATAAATTTCAAATAATCTAACTATAATTAGTATTACTAGGTTCTTAAACATAATGATCATCTCTGAAAGTGTGTATTATACAGAGTGTTTCCGTCATGATGATACAAACTTTCAGGGATGATGGATAAGGGCAAATGTATCAATTTTAGGTATGGAACCCTAGCCCAGAATTTCCTCCATCATAAAGCTATAACCCAAAGCCATTTTTCGTAGGTTGCAGGCGATGTAACAGTAGTAGGGATAGGCAACCTGACCAACATCTATCTAGGTTTACATCATGAGGGGTTGGGAAAGAAAACATCAAGAATGCGATGCAGATGACATGAGTTTTAAACTTTAATAATGCAATGAAGGTAGCGTGACATGGTCAGTCCTAATGTACTAGGTACAAGTCAGTAGACTACAGTCTGTGTTTACACATTGAAGTGTCCAGTACATTCGATCAGCTCTAGTGAAATGGCGCATATGGTTGCGGAATTTGCAGACATGGTATTTGTATACGGACAAGCAAACGGAAACAGTAGGAAAACAGAAAAGTAGTATTGGGCCAGGTATCCACGTAAGAGACATCTGAATCATACCATGTTTCCAAGACTTTTCCAACGGTTAAGGGAAACAGGGCAATTGGTGCTACAATACCACGACCGAGGATGAAGACGAACTGTATGGACTCCCGACATGGAAGAGAGAGAGAGAGAGAGAGAGAGGTTGATCACATGGCTGTGGATCCTTCAATAAGCACTCGACCAGTTGTGTCGCGCACAGTACTGTTTGGAAAGTAATATGGGAATAGCAGCTGCACCCCTACCACCCACAGAAAGTGCATGTTTTGACTTCTGCTTACTTCGCAACTTGCGTAGTTTCTGCAGCGCTGTATGGTCGATCCTCACTTTCCTGCATAGGTACTTTTCACCCATGAAGCCTGTTTCACCAGAGATGGAATGTTAAATAGCCATCAACACAGATTTGCAGTGAACACGTGGGCAGGCATAGACAATGATTGTTTAATAGGCCCATATCTTCTTCCACCCTGCTTAACTGCAGCAATGTACACTGTGTTTCTGAGAGACATATCCCACTTGTTGGTCAATATATGTGGTTTCAACATGATGGAGCCTGAGCCCACTTTTCACATGATGCTCGTGAACACTTTAGACAAACGTTCCCTGAAAAGTGGATAGAAAGAGGAGGTCCTGTTCCATGGCCAGCTCGTTCACCTGATCTGATCCCACTTGATGTTTTCTTGTGGGATCATATGAAAGTCTTGGGTATGAGATACTGCACAAACTGAAGAGTAGCTCCTGGCACGAATTCTTGCTGCCTGTGACATCATTAGAACGACTCCGGAGTTGTTTGACCAGATACGACAGAACTTTGACGTCACGCCTGCATCACAGCTGGGAGATGCCATTGTGGACAACTGTTGTAAATGTAGTTGTGATAGTAGTGCAGAGAAATACAATTATTACATCCACAGACAGAGATTTGTAAGTCCTCTTATTCCATTTTAATAGGTATCCCAAAACAATTTTGGCTTTTAACCTGCAATTCAGCCGTTTCTGGTCTGGGATTCCTTATCTCAAATTGATACATTTGCCCTTCTCCATCATCTCTGAAAGTTTGTATCATCATCACGGAAACACCTTGTATATTTGGAGAACACATTTTCACTTTTTTAATCTTAAACTGTTAAATGTTAGAGAATTTTAGTAATATATCAAAATAAATTTTATTACTTCTGTTGTTCTGTTCAGCATATTGAATTTCACTGTGTGGAAGTGCATGTGTACTATGTATCATGATCAAATTTGTAAAATAGGAAAACTGCTTAGATCAACAAAAATCTGATATTTTGTGTTAGTTTGACATGGATTTTTAAATCTGTTCTGGATATCCAAAGTATTATGTAATATTCATTTTATTACGGCAATGATGTAAGTCCCATTTTAACATTATATTTAATCATACGGAAATCCATAGGAAATGGAGGAAACTGCTACAAAAAGAATGGTAAAAATGAGAAAAGTGAGTGCATACATATTGGTATTTGTCTGATTCAATAAAAGAACATACCATAACTGAAGTTGCTAAATACTGTCACTTAGAAATGAAATGAAGTATTATAATTAATTAAATTTACCTACATATGTTTCAGAAGTTTATGAGAAATTTTGGACAAGAAGTATAGTAGTAATCTATAAATACCTATTATTGTCTCGGTACTGAACAAAACTCATGACAAATGAGGTTTAGAGCCAAATTAGTCCGTCCACAAAAGGGAGAGAGGTTGTGTATTAAAGTTCACTTTAATCATATGATAATGTTATGTTTCTATTTTTCTTTCTATGTCATGTCCAAGACTATCGACCAAATCAATATATAATTTTTAATATTTTTTTTTCAGGTAGTAGTCGAAAGAAATAACACAGAACCAATATGTTCATAGGAGAAATAATTTGCATATTTTTGCTTGAAACTAACAAACTTCATCAATTTCTGCTGTCTGTCTTATGAACTACTGCATTATGCCTTGTAGAGTTGATACTGTTTCGAATTTTAAATAGTAAACTTGAGACTACGTTCTGTTTCATGTGACTTATAAAATTCTCTCTTCATCATGAGTTTGGATGAAATTTTGCAGAATGAACTAAACCACAGCATTATAAAATGCTGAATATACGAAGTGACTTTGTTCCCTTACATTCATTCTGCATTTTGATGTCACTTTTCTATGCATAATGGGACCGATTTTATAAAATATTTGATATGATAACTAACTGCGAATAACAATGTCTTTAAAATGAAAGTTGGCTGTGTTCTGAATTGCAGTATTGCGTGGGATGGTGTCTTTCTGCACAATAGTATCCATGTTGTACAATAAATGTTCCTTTCTATATCATATTCTTAAAAGGGTCAATAGAAAGATCATCATGCACTTTTCTTTATGAGAAACATTAATAGTGGATAAAGAAAGATATATATATACAGGGTGAAATCATGTCATTCATTCTGGTGGGTGATTCCTTTAGTAAAGAGCAACAGAAAAGTCAAATACTATTTTGCTGTGTTTTGAATAGTTTTCCAGAAGAACGTCCATTTTAAAAGACACGAATTATGTGACCGTGCAATGCTGTAATCCGTAGGGAATACACATTGGGTGGTTGTGTTGCTCTGAATAACCCCTTCACTTGGCTTCTTTTGAATAGGTGATTTAATTTTAATTAAATATTTGGTGAAAATAAGCAATAACAAAAACTTAATTTATGTTATGCAAATCAACTTAATGATTAAAAAAAAATTTTCTTCAGCCAATTAGAAATATTTTCCTCCCACTTTAATTTTTAAAGTAGTAACTGCCAAATTTGTATACAAGAAATCAAATTTCTTTAAACGCAACTGTTTGTGTTATATTTACGTTTTCTGTTTGCAATTTTCATCTTCTCCATCTCTCACAAATGCACACGCGATCTGTTTGGAGTACCTAGGTCTACATATCTGCCTCTCTGCAGGCAAATAACCTTTACAGCATTGTCAGAGTGCATTACTGTACATTTTAAAATTCTTTTGCAACAAATAGTTACATTTGTTTGTATCAAATTTCTGCACATTTAAAGGACAACTAAAATTCTTTCAATGACTTATTACGGTATCATAATATACTGCTCTCTTAAATTGAATGAGCGTATTGGGAATTGATTCAGTAACTTTCCCAAAGTACGCTATGAAATATTTCTTATAAAACATTTTTTTTCTGGAAAAGGGAGCAAAAACGAGCAAAATTGTATTAAACATTTTTGTTTGAAATATCTCAAAGAATAACTCCCTGAAAGTAATGACATTACTTACGGTTCACCATATCATAGACATATACATATATACACATCACACATATAGAGTGTTAAAAAAAGCATTCAATATTTAGAGAAGGGGTAGCATTTATCAGAACAAGAGAAGGAAATGTAATAAATATGTCTTGTTCATCAACATCATCGTAGGAAGTACTCAATGTGATTTCCATTAAAAAAGAACATTGAATATTTTGAGAGGTGATGGTATTCAACAAAATGTCAAAAAAGTATAATAAACATGAGTCCCAAAATTAATATCTTCCGAGATGTGAGTACTTGTTCATCATTATTACAGGAGATGCTCGATATTCCATTAATTGCAATGTATCTTTCTGCCCTACACCTTAGAGACTTATACCTTGTTACTTTTTCTATAAAATTTCCGATACTGTAAACCCAAAGTTTAATTTTAGGATTCATGTTTATTAGACTCTATTTTCTTGTTTTTATGAATACTACCACCTCTCAAAATATTGACTGCTCTTTTTCAACACCCTGTATATATAAACAGTTACATAATCACTTCGAGTTCTATAATACGAGTTTTGAGGCTTTCACGGTGACTGTGATTGGAATTAGGCTTTTGGGTAATCAGTGTCCTGGAACTTGACATTTACAACGTTTTGGAACTACATACAGGTTTTATCATCAGGGTAAGACCAGAGAGGTCGCTTACTCTGTTGGGCTAGTTATGCTCAGTCGTCCAGATTAGCCTGGTGTAACGAGTCCAACAGAGCAGAAGACCTCTCTGGCCTTACTCTGATGATGGAACATGTATGTAGTTTCGAAACGTTGGAATTGTCAACTTCCAGTACACGGCAGATTACCCAAAAACCTAATTCCAATCACTTTGAGATCTGTTAATGCTATGGTTCATTGTTTTATTTATGATACGAACTTTCTCAGCGTACAAATACAACCATCTAAATGTTATTATTTCGTAGAAAATTTATGGTACAATATTTAAAATAAAGCACTTCAGATTCCGTATTATCATTAAATGTACTTTGTACTTTATCCCCCTTTATTAAGGGATGTCATATATGGTACGGAAATTGCAATTGTTACAGTTGCTAATTCTGTATTGTGCACAACAGCCACTATGCTGCAGTGTGAATTTCACAACTGTTTACATTGCTCTAAAGTTTCCAGTATGCGAAGAAATATGACTTATTGCATGCAGCGGAAACTTAATTTCATTGGTGTAAATCGTTAAAATTTATAGATGGTAGTAGAAATGCTTTCTTTAGTGATGATCTTTCCTCGTGTTTTATTTGAACTTAGAAGCTTTAGTATCTCGTTATATTATTTTGGAATTTGCATGGAATTACACTGAATCAATCCTTTGACAATCACTGTTACCTCATCGCTCCTCATATCCCATCTCACTCTCCTTGTTTTCATATTTGGATTTTTCTTTATAATTATTGTTGATAAATTAAAATCATATCAGAGTTTTTAAAACGAGTGTGTCCTTTAAAGGGAAGTTAGTAAATATAGTATATTTGTAAACATTATTTAGGTTTGACTGTATGTATATAGCATTTTAACATTTTATGTTTGTACAGATTGTAGTTCAAAGATGAAATAAAATTTGTAAATTGAAACACTACTACTTCAGACAGTTTCAGACTTAATATCCGTATATTGTTTGTTATGTATTTAGCTCCATGCATATTAAGCTTGGGATATCACATTGTGGAAAATTTGGACCACTTTCTTCTAGACATGAAAATGTGAAAGTGGAAACTTGTTTTATGGTGCTGCTTTACTTACAATTCCTTAGTAGTATGATTTCTTCAACATTATGATTTATTATATTAATTCTCTGCATTGCATATTGTGTAATTTCACTGTCTCATCTACTGTATAATAAGGTTACCAGATTTATTTCACAATTTCTGTGGACAGATATCGACATGTTATGAAAAACTACTTTTAACATTTTCTTTAGTTTGCCATTCACCTACATCGTTTCTACACTCTTTAAAGAATTAAATTACTCATTCTATTTACACATAAAATATTCATTCTACTTCACTACTACTTAAACTACCAGTATTTTTTCAGAAGAATGCATTTTTTAAGTAGGTCTTTTCTGGATGCCAATTTTGCAGCAAATTCCTGACAGGTCATGGTGAAGTTTGTTAAGATAGCAAGCATGGCTCAAACAGTATCTAAACTCAATCTGGATTTTTAGGATGTTCATATCGTGTTAATTAAAGAGAAATCTCTCTCCACTGAAGCATTACTTGCCAGAAGACATAGAGGTAGTTCAATCAACTTCTGAAGTTGTGTGCAGGGAATCATTTTGCCAGAAAAAGTTGTAAAATTTCACTCTATTTTGGACAAAGAGTAGCATTTTATTTCATTCTACTTTTTTTTTGTTTTCTCTGAAGTCTCATATTTCTTCAAGCAATAAATTTAATTAAATAAGTTATCTTCATCCATTTCAAGTCCATCAGCATTTGTCGTTTCTCTTTCTGGAGGAGACCTCAGCAATATACATTCCAGATATCTTTTCTTGTGAACAAATACTCCAGGCACTGAGATATTCAGTAACATTTTCATAAAATTATAATAATTACACTGAAAATCTGGGGATAAATTATTACATCAAGGATATTTTTGGGACGAATTTTGTCCAGGGGCGAAAAGCAAAATTTGGGGATGCTCCCTAGAAAACGGGGATATCTCGTAAGCTTAAACTATAATCATCAGCATCATCATCATCATCATCATCATCATCATCATCATCATCATCATCATTGTTTTTTTTAAGTTGGTTATTTAACGATGGTGTATTAACTACTAGGTTCATTAGCATCGATGAGATTGGTGATAGCGAGATGGTATTTGGCGAGATGAGGCCATAGATTACCTGGCATTCACCTTACAGTTGGGGAAAACCTCAGGTAATCAGCCCAAGCGGGGATCGAACCCGCACCTGAGCACAACTTCAGATTGGCAGGCAAGCGCCTTAACCGACTGAGCCACGCCAGTGGCTTCCCACCATCATTGTTACTACACCACCACCACCACCACCACCACCACCACCACCATCATCATCATCATCATCATCATCATCATCATCATCATTGTTACTACAACACCACCACCACCACGAAATCTTCCCTCCTGATGTAGTGCTTTGCAGAGCTCATACGCCTAACTTTAGCTATTGAGTGATTACTGGTCACCTCTATTGCACCATAACATGCAGAAGTGGAAGAATAACGTACACATCTGTCATTTAAGGTATAATTTCAATTGCTTTGTCTTTCACGAATACATTAACTAAAGCTGTGCTATGTTGAAACTAAAAGGAATCTTTACTTACTTTCTCATGAATAAATGTATATTTATTTTCTTCGTGAAATCTATTTAGTCTCTTCCTGGACGTACAGAATAAACACATTCACTCATTTATCAGCTTCCTAGAATGTAATGCAATTTGTGTGTAATACGTCAAATATTATAGCTTTAGGCAAATGATGACAGTGCTGCCATTGATTTTGATAAATAGATGGTAGAAGTACAAGAAAACTGTGTTGCCCAATAAGGGTACGTTTTCACTAGAAGTCTTTGAAGATAATTGTTTCCTTGTAATTTTAATATTAAAAATTGCTCGGAATGATGATGTGGTTTTTGTGTACTAAAACTGAATGGTGAAGGAACTACCTCCCTTCTCGTTACTGATTCCATATTCTGAGAGGTATAGGTAATTATAATGTTTTACATGGAAAATATGTGAAAATAGTTTTTTTTTAGTAGAGAACAAAAAATCCCTCATGTAGTTCAGCATATCCTATAGTGCAAAAGTCTTATGTTTTAATTTCTATTTATTTGGAGGAACAACCTGAACATATCAATTGTTAATGAGCTCTCATTAAGGTATGACACAGTTATGGAAATACTTTCTTTGTATGCATTAGTGCCTGGTTTTCAGGAAGATGGTACTGGAATTATTCTTTCCACCTGAACTCGAATACACATGTTCTCTCACAGTACAGAAAAATAAATCAGTACCGGTACATCACGAGTAAGAATGTAAGCATGCTTTACAGATACAAATACAGTTAATTACATATTCGTTATTAAACCAAAATTTGTGTTTATATTGTTTGTATTAAAAATAATATTTAAAGGTAATGAAAATAATTCTATTATCAGTCGACAGAATTTTGGCACAGGAAATAGTTATTAAAAATAATAACATGTAAACGAAGTAAATCTTTTTGTCACAAAATTGAATAGGAACTTCCAGGTGAAGAAACTGACGAAGGAAGGAACTGTTAATGAGCTTATCTCAAAATCTCCCCTCAAACTGCGCACATTATTAGATCTTCATACTAGAAAGAAAAAACAGAAAAAATATAGCCGGCCACAATGTGGAAACTTACTTGGAATGTGCATTAAGAAACAATGGTGTCTACCTGGAGAGTATAGTTGAGTTGCCATCCTTGTGAATGTCTATGTTGTCTCACATGTGAAATGACATTGTATGCACTCAACATGCTTTGCCAGCTAAATGAGCACAATTTACTCACGAACAGGCACATGTGGGAAGCACGCTCTTAAATAATTTATTCTAAGGTGGCCAGATTTTCAAGTCCCAAAATTGGGATACCTTCCAAAGTGCGATAGTAAATGATTTGTGAACTTTTTATATATAAATTCGCATGAGAAATATAAATACCTAATAAATAAAAAAATTACAATCACGATAAAAACAACACATTGCAATGCATGGATAAAATAACATAAAACAGATAAAATGACATATTATACATATTAAAATCGATTGCATATGTTTGATAGATTGTTTCAGAAGGGAGTCAGTTGATCTACTGTGTTCTTGAGATCTTCATTATAAATTCCGTCTCGTCTGGTTGCTTTCTTGTCTTTCGCCTTCAGGATGGCTGCTCTTACTTCCATTATGCTTACACAGTATCAGCTCTTCGTCTCTTGATTTGACATGTATTGGTTAGGTTACCTCTTACGATGAAAGAGTAATGGAATGGAGAAAAATTCTCTCAGGCACCGGGATTTGAACCCGGGTTTTCAGCTCTACGTGCTGATGCTTTATCCAATAAGCCACACCGGATACCCATCCCGGTGTCGGACAGAATCGTCTCAGTTTAAGTTCCAACTCTTGGGTTCCCTCTAGTGGCTGCCCTCTGCACTACGTCATAGATGTCTATGAACATAGGACTGAAGTCCACACATGTGTTGAGGTGCAGTCGTTATGAGTGACTAGTTGGCCGGGATCCGACGGAATAAGCGCCGTCTTAAATCACGAAGATATATTATTTTAATATACCGAAGTACATATGATATTTCCATGCAGATAATCTGCGTCATCATACGAGAGGGTGCAGAGGGCGGCCACTAGAGGGAACCCAAGAGTTGGAGCTTAATCTGAGACGATTCTGTCCGACACCGGGATGGGTATCCGGTGTGGCTTAATGGATAAAGCATCAGCACGTAGAGCTGAAAACCCGGGTTCAAATCCCGGTGCCGGAGAGAATTTTTCTCCGTTCCATTACTCTTTCATCGTATGATGACGCAGAATATCTGCATGGAAATATCATATGTACTTCGGTACATTAAAATAATATATAGGTTACCTCTGTTGAAGAGAAGGGAGAAGTGTTTTTCCCAAGATTCCAGTAGAATCTCTGTGGTAGTGTGATTAACTTTCTTCCAAGGGGTATTAACGCCTCTTGAGCTTGGACTTTTCCTTGTTCTTCTATGAAATTAGTTTTCTTGGTCTTGAGCAATTTGTATATATTTTCCTTTTCTCTGCATAGAGATTTAGATTTGCCTCTGTCTGTGCTCTGTGCACCCAGCATCAAATCAAGGTTTGGCTGTCCTTTGCCTCTAGGGGATGAGTGATGATTGTATATAATCTTCTATCTTTTCAGAGCTGTATCTAGTCGGCTCTTTTTAGGGAGGGCTTAAGCTTCGTCAATTGCTTGTTTTCTGGTTTCCAGTTGTGTTACCTCCAGTTTACTTGAGACTGAGGGACTTTCCCTGCTTTTTTGTTGGCTTCTCTTTTAATAGTTCAATTGTTGATTCCACCAGTAGATCATTTCTACGAATGGCGACTGATGAGGTAGAGAGTACTTCTTGTATGAGTTGTATGAAAATGTAATCTTGTAGCATTAGGCTACTATAGCACATGAAATGAAAACGTTAGTCACTTAGCCAATCACATGGTTCATAACATCTCTCCCAGTCCAATCTCTGCCAGTGCCTCTCATTGAATTGAATATGAGTGGTAGCCAATTTTGAAGTGAATGAGATACTGGGTGTTCATTTCAAAGTGTGTCATGACGTCACTGTTTTGAGTCAGCGATTTGAAGCGAGTTTCAGCTTTTATGTCAGAGAAGTTGCCTATTAATCAAGGCGTTCAATCTGAACTTTAGAACGTGTGCGGTATAACTTGAATGTCGTAGCAACAGATGGCGGTCTGTAAAGTCTGTGTGCTACCATAACCTCTTTCGAACTGTGTTTTGCGGGGCAAGTCGTACGCAAGGTATTTGTTATCATCGATTGCATACGGCAACATTCCACAACACAAATCAAAATGCTCCGTGTCCATGTTGACCGTCCAAGTTAATGTCAACAAATACGTAAGTAATCGTCTTAACCCTCTCCCCATAGCCCGACAGTAAGAAAAAAAATACTCACTTCAGTACGTGTTTCCAAACAGTTCACATTCTTGCCACTACTGGAATTACCGTACGTATCGGTAAGTAATCTTCAGAATGAACACCGTACTTGCTAGGCAACTTCTCTCGGATTTAGGTAATATGCCTCTGCGGAAGTGTAGGAAGATTGAATTCTCTAGGCTCATCGGATAGCCACATGACGACATACAGCGAGCCATGACACATTTTGAACTGAACACCCAGTATAATAGCAACACCAGCAATGGCAACTAACTGACTATATTGCCAACTTTAGAGTTCATATCCCTTAAAAACATTACTATGAATCTAGAAAAATCTAAATCAGGACAGAGGGTCTAAATTCGGGACTGTCCCAGAAAAATCGGGATGGATGGTCATCTTATTTATTCGTTCAAAGTATGATGGCTCGATATACTGCTAAGTACTGAACAAACTATTAAGTGTAAAGAAAGATTGCAGTTGAATTTTCCATTTAATTTGATTTTTCCTTCACTTGTCAAAATATTTGTACTTAGTTTCCTAACACTGTATAGAGCAGCTGCCACCTCAACATAATAGGAAGGTTAACCTTTTTAACATAACATAGATAATCAGGTCCATTTTGCCAGGCTATCTGTGATAACTGGAGAAAATTTCATATATGACTGCAACTGAGAAGACTGTTTTAATAACATAACTAAATTTCTATTGTAATGCAAGTGAATTTTCCTGAAATTTTGAAACAATGAAAACTCTTCCTCCACACAAATTACATGTAAAGCAAATTGTACCAAAATGCATCCAATCACGAGAGATTCTGATTTCACATCGTCTGAAATATTTAATAATGCTATTATCTATGAGGAGATAAAAAATATGCCAATTTTATAATTAACACATCACCAAAAATATTTTATTTTTAAAGATATGTCACACAAGCTATAATGTATTAAATGATTAATGTGCAGTTTTGATTGGGAATCAAATTTAGGTTCAGTTCCATATGTAGAGCAGTAATAATGCAATTGTTTATGTTTGTATAAATATTCATCAAAGGGAATTTAAATGAAACAGAATTTATGTGTTTTACATTGCTTTACATCAATCTTCAATTTTCTTTCTCATTGTATTTTGTTTCTGCAAAAAGTAGTTTTGGATGGCGTTTTTTTCTCTATGCTTGTATGTGTGTTTGTCAGTCGGTGCGTGCATGCGTGCGTCGCGCAATTATAGAAATAGAGCAGCGAGAAAAGAATTTAAATGACAAAAAAGAATTACTAGCTGGGAGAGAGACACACTATATTCAGTCAGAATTTGTACCTCACCCTCAATCATTTAAAATTCATGCAAAGTGTGTGTGATTTGCCATTTCTCGCTTTTCTGTCAGTTGTTAACATCGTCTTCATAGTGGACAAGCAAACATTCTCATGAAGGCAGATAAAAAATTGTATTTTTTTCTTCCACCATGTTAGTAATGTCAAAACAAGTGCTTATAAAAATTTTGGCCACTCGAGTGCAATTATGAGAGCCGTTCAGAAAGTTAGTTTTCCTGGGGCTATTTATAGAAAGAAAACACAATTTCAATAGGGAGGTGCAGACAGCTATCATACACTGGTTCCAATCCCAGGCGGCAGAATTCTACAGCACAGGGATACAAAAGTTGATCCCACAATGTGACAAATGTCTCAATTCCGGTGGAGAATATGTTGAAAAATAGCTCTACAATTGCTGTATCTGTTTCAATAAATCGTTCCATGAAGTTTTGTTTTCTTTCTGTAAACAACCCCAGGAAAACGGCCCTGGTAATTGCGCTTGAGTGGCCAAAATTTGTATAAGCACATGTTTTGATATTATTAACATGGTGGAAGAAAAAAAATTAACTTTTTTTTCTGCCCCTATGAGTTTTTTTTTGTGGGTTATTTAACGACGCTGTATCAACTACGAGGTTATTTAGCGTCGATGAGATTGGTGATAGCGAGATGGTATTTGGCGAGATGAGGCCGAGGATTCGCCAGAGATTACCTGGCATTCACCTTACGTTTGGGGAAAACCTCGGAATAAACCCAACCAGGTAATCAGCCCAAGCGGGGATCGAACCTGCGTCCGAGCGCAACTTCTGACTGGCAGACAAGTGCCTTAACCAACTGAGCCACGCCAATGGCTCCCTTTGAGAATGTTTGCTTGTGATAGAGACTGTCTATGAATCATTTCCACTTGAAATCTTGTCTTGGACGATAGTTTCATTTGAACTGTAACATGATTAAAATCTCATTATAAACGACTGCTTAATTTTCATATTTCTATTAACTCTAAATACTGATTTTAATAAATAACAGACTAAATTTATAAGCAAATACAATTTGGAAAATCTAGTGTATCATGGAAATTTGTAAAAAATTAATTGCTAGTTGGCAATGTATGCAATGGAGGAGGAAGAAACTGGCGCCCTACCTCATTATCTCCTGGCCTAGTTGCCTCATAAGTGGTGCCTTCTTGGTATCACTTGTTAGGTTCAGACCTGTCTTTGGACAGTTGACTAATCAACAACAACAAGGCATTATAAAAAAAATGCCTTTAGTGAATCCAAAAAGTAAAAATGTACCTTCTTTGGGTGCGTAATAAATGATTTCATATACATCTTTCAATTGCAGTTTAAGAAAATAAACTATGAACAGTAATATAACTAATAAAATGATATTGGAACTGAATTGTTGTGAAATACGTGAATCATACAAAGAGAAAGTATGTGTCCCCTTCATACAATTCATTTTTTTAACTTGTGACAAAACAATAGTATGTAATTTCACAAAATTTAAAATAATATTGCACCTAGGTGCTATAGAGTTTCATAAAAATGTATGGTTTATGTATTGTATAACTGCGTACCTGTCGTAACTTATTTCCAATTGTAGGCCTACCATTTGGTTTGTTGCTAAAGTCTAGGTTCGAATCTCACCTAAAACTTGAATGTCTGCCCATTACCGATGTAATGTCTTCTGTGTCTCCTATGGCAAAGATGACTGTCTGGTGTGTAGATTCAACTCCAGAGGATTCCACCATGTGTACACAGCATTAGGTTGAAAAATCCCGTAAGCTCCTGGAGGAAGATAAACACCTAAAAAAATGTATATTTAAGCATATATTTATTTCACGTCATTGCAATCGAACACTTTAAATTAAGTTTAAAATAATCATGAAATAACACAAAACATTAAGTAACTATTTTAGAAGTCCCTTGCATCTTTTCAGAGTTATTCCAAGATCATATTATATCAAGATTATAAGTCATCAGTGAAAAGAATATAGTGCAATTATCGAGTAGATTTGTAACAAAAGATTTTAAATTATAATAAAATGAATGGCTGCATTAAAAAGAATGTTGATATAAATGTAGGAAAAAGGGATAAAACACAGACTTTATGGCATTGCATTCAAACCAGCTTTCAAATATGAAAGCAAAACATTGATACCAAGGTCAGAGGATAAACAACTGGAAACAGCACAAAATGACCTTCATGCATTGTCTACAAGAGTTAATGCGAAGAGATGGAGAAAATGGAAGTAACATATTCATGGAATGTCAGCATTAAGGTTCCCACAACAATCATTATTCTATCAACTGACTATAGGACGACCTCATAAAAAGGAGCGATCAATTTTCAGCCACAGAACAAGTTTGTAAGACTGAAGTCATGATAGGGAATGAGAAAATTCTGCAAAATCTACTAATTCAAAATCAAATTGTTATTATTGTGCGAAAGAGTAAAATTCAGTCAAGTAGTGAGCAGTTGTGGCTTTATAGAAGACTAATTCCTGTCTAGTTTTAGTCAATTTTGAGAATTAGCAGTAGGCCTAAGGCATACTACCAGTGGCGGCTCATGGGTATTGAATTCAGGGGGGCTGCATACAAGAATATACCATGCAACGTACCTTATTTAAAGATTAGTTCCATGCGCCTTGTCTTGTAGGTTGCAAACTTTTGAATCATCTTCTTATTAAAATCCGATATGTCGTTTAACATAGTCTTTACAATGGAAAACATAGCTAATGCGGTCATCGGCCCAGGTCAATGGCATTTAAATGTGTTTAAATGAGACATGCTTATGTCAGTAGATATACTGGGATTTAAAAGAATCCTGCGGGACAAAATTCTGGCACACCAGCGACGCTGATATAACCCCTGCAGTTGCGAGTGTCGTGAAATAAACCATAATTTAATTTTTTATATGCAGATTTGAACCTTAGAACTATCTAACTGGCGATGTTGTAGTTGGTTGTATAATATATCTATATGATACATCAAAAAATGAAAAAAAAGTGAGCCAGAAATTTGAATTCAGGATTTTCAACAGTACGCACCAGGGCCCTTGCCTAATTTATTGTGATGTTGTTAGATGTTTCAGATTCCATTATGGTTTGAAAACATTCTAGCAATGGCTCCTTCTTCTCATGAACAACATTTATTGTTCTTATTTTAAAACTCCATCTTGTTGCCCCAGCTGATGGAATTGTCTTTGAAACACATTAATCTAATACAGACTGTGTGGAGATTGAGAGAAGAAAGCAGGGATACTGGATAAATCAGCAAAAAATATGCGAGCTTTGTAGGCTATTTTGTTTAGCGGCTCTTTCAATTATGAGATTCAACTGATGGGCACTTAATTTCACATTTCTCCTGAATTGTTAAGGTACTGAACTGAATAGACTGTAAATACTGTACAGAATTAAATATTGTCGCACTTGTTATACTCACAACATTAAAAAAAATGTATTTAAAATTGCGCGCTACTGACAAACTGCTGCAAATTTTGCAGCGCCTGGAAACTCTGGATTCACGGAAAGGGGCAGCAGGGGGAGGGGTAAAAGTAACGTGCAAAGCATCCGATACGAGACTGGCAGCTCCAGGGGAGGAAGTGGCTTCACCAATCTGTCCTTGTGTCTTGCTTTGCTCTGGCAGCACCAGGGGAGGAAGTGACTTCACTAACGATTGCGTGCATGTCAATGAGAGCGAAATTTAAAAAGCAATTCGAGCCGCTAAATAGAGACTGTATAATAAATGTATTTCGCAACATAAAACGAGACAAGAGCCACAAATGACTGGGGGTGCTGCAGCTCCGCAGCCCCCCTTCGAAAGCCGCCCCTGCATACTACCCTTAAAATTTCACTTGATTTTTCAAAATCGGAAATGACAGAAGTCGAGTTCGTTTAAATCTTAAATACGAAATTTGTAATATGTTTACATATTATTAATGAAATTTCTTCTAGTGCTAAAATCAAGGGAACATGGAAACTCTACCTCCATGTCACCCATATGCCTAAGTGGGATGTACAGACAGAGGTGTCGCCAGCTTCCAAGCTGGGGGAGAGGCAGCTTAAAATTTTGTAGAGCTTACAAGGTAAGAAGCAGAAATAATAAACTAGAAAAATGTGTATTGATAAGAAAATAATTTATATTTATTTGATTTTTATTTTATTAATAGAATAGAATAGCAAATACAATACAATACAATATGAAACAATGAAAAATTTACAATATGGAAGAGTTGCAAATAATTGATAATTGAAGCGTCAGCTGGAACAACGTTATAAGTTACATTTGGTAAAATTTACAGGAGCTGCAAAAATGTGTACACGTACAACGTTGTTCTTATAGGGTACCAAACTTTTGAGTGGACAAATTTCACGTAGGCCTACTGCATTGATGGACAGTGGCAAGCCAAAGAGTATAGCAAGGTAACATAACATACAACATTATTACACGGAAACACGCCGAATGAAAATTTTGTAACTTACAACGTTGTTCCAGCCGACGCTTCAATTATTGAAAAAATAATTTTCTTGGATCATGGAAAATTTTTGAATTACTGTTTGAATAAAGTAATCGTAGTTGTCAGACACAAATTTTCTATGTACACTTATCATAGTAACCCACTGAATGGAGGTACTTGGGTGAATGACGCAAATCAAGTGCGCGTCATTAATTAAAAATTATATATATATATATATATATATATATATGAAGCCTCCAATTCCAAAACTGTCTACATCCATCCTTAACAATTTTCAGGAAACGTCAAAAACTGATAACTTTTTTCCTATTTGTTTGCAGTGTTCGTCATATTTGAAGCTTATTTATGGAAAGAAAGAGAGAATTTAGCACAACATTCATTAGAAAATTGGTAGACAGATTTAGGTAGATGACGAAACCGCCATTATCTCAATTTTAAACAAAATGGATTTAGACAGTTTTGGAATTGGACGCTTCATATATATATATATATATATATATATATATATTTGTGCCGAATACTTGCAGGCACTGATTAAAATGTATTACTTTCACGCACAGGGTGGAAGTGAAATAATCTTGCAGATTGAAAGGGACGATAGGGTACGTACATTTAAATGAATAGAAAACCTATAGTACATTTTGTGATTAAATGAATGGTTAAGTAGAAAATTAAGTTAGAATTTTCAGCAGTCTGGCAAAATCGCTGCTAACACAGTCCTCCTCGTAACACTGATGTAAGAGGTCAACGAAATCAGGTCTATCTCCCTACGTGAACTACCTCCCACCTCCTTCTCTGGCTACAACGTTGCAATCTGGTTGCCTCATTCAGTGGCTTGAAATTAATGGTTTTTAATTGAATTTATACGAAAACGATCCACGCTATTGAAATACGCCAAAGGGATAAGTGTTTCTTTATTAGATTTTCTATCGATATCGACAAAAATCACGATCCTACTCACAGTTGTTACAATAAGAGAGTGTTAAACATTTGGGGGAAAATTTTTTTTTTTGAGAAAGTTATGAACTTTTCACCAAGATGATATTACACTTTTTTGTTCCATATAACATGAACTATTTGCTCTGAAAATCTGCAGGGTTATTTTACTTCCACTCTGTATATCAACCCTTCTTAATGAAAATGACCCCACAGTAAGTTATCGTGTAAAAGAATTTTAACAGCCCTGAGAGTGTTATTTTGGTCTAAAATGTTGAAGTTCAAAATGAATGGTCCATAATCTTGGGCGACATCTTCAGTCCTTAAGTACCGATAACTTATGCATACGAAATTTGAAACATGTTCAAGTAACAATATTTTATTCTTTAACACTGATTTCGAAACAGTGTTAAGTGAAGAAGTCACGGAATATAGAGGTACCCATGCCCAATGAAGCTCATCACATATATGCCCTATTCAAGGGTGTAAAATCTTTTTATTGAGTCAGTCTATATATCATACACAAATATAGCCTAAATATTAGATATACCGGTACCATGTATTGTTTTCATGTATCAATTTGACAAACGTTTTCGACTATGCAATACCGGTAGTCATCTTCAAGTCTATATTATCATTATTTTATGAATATTATTATTGGTTATAATCTGGTTTATGTTTCCAAGGAATATTTTCGTGTATATAAGTACGTACATAATTATTGATTATCTCTATACATTCACATTAAACCAATTAAGAGACGAATATGTTACAATTATAATCATACATAACTTTAAAACTAAAATTAAAAAATTACATTTGGGTTCACCCTGTAAACCAACCCTGGGCATAAAGGGGAAGGAAAAAGGAAAGGTAATACTCCCGCCTATGTCCTTTTCACTTACTCTGCTTTAGAAACAAACACACAGACAGTCACTTAGCATCAGTGGTGATTTTAGGTGACCTGCGAGATCCGAAAGCTATGATGCATACCTTATACAAATCCATCATTCAGCAATGCCTGCCTTCAGGTCTACTCGTATCTGTCTGATATATAACTGTCTCTGCCGGGGAAAGTGGAGTGGGGAGCTTAAGGGGTAGTCTGCAGTACCTCAATTGAGTTAATAACATCCAGGCCTGCTGTAAACCTTGTGTCAAATCTGTGCTATTATATAGTTAAAATTTACAAATTATGGCCTAGGCCTATATACATTTTTATGTCAGAAATATACATTCATTGTGTGGTGTGTTCCAGATTATTCGAAGAGTTACAGTGTTTTCACATAATTTAGTACATTATGTTACCGGTATTGTTATATTTGAAGTGTGAATGGAGCACAGTTATACCAGTGACATGAGCATGAAGTAAGTAGTGGTCGGAAGGATTATTAGTATTACTCGTGTATTCATGATCAATTCTGACTGATTGGACAAAAAATTAATTGCTCTCACTTGAACCATACCATATTTAACATCAGTTCACAGATGGATTTTGATTTTTATTACGGGAAAAAATAAAACGCAACGTTTGTTGATGTTCGTCTGTTTTGTAAGGAAAGAGTACTTTAAAGAGCCACTTGTGAATTAACTTGATTAAATATCTATAATAGAACTTCGTAAGTCGTAGTGTCTGAGATTAAATACTGTTTTACAGAGGAAGTAAATATAAATGTATAGGTTTTATGTAAAAATATATTGCATCATATCTTATTTCTAGAATAGTAAGTCTTTATTAAACACGAATATGTACAACTTTAAGCCATTTTTTATTTGTTCTGAACCAGGATATTGTTCCTCAATAAATTGTTCATAATTTACCTTTCCATTCGGTTTTGCTAGGTGTATCTTTTTAAGGAATTTTGTTTTATTCAGTATTTGCCTAACAATTTACCTGGGTCTTGCATATGAAATTACGGCAATGCAGTTTAAATGAAGCTTTAAGTATGACATAATAACTTAATATGTAAATTTTCTCTATCATTTATAGATTTTTTTTTTTCCTCTTAAACAATGATTTTTATTTAACAACATATTGTCTACTTTCAAAGAACATATCTACTTTCCGTAGATAGTGGTTCACCTCGAAAATTACACAGAAGTTATTGCCAATAAATTTATTGTGAAAATTGACTTATTAGTACAAACCGCATAAAATGTTTATTGAAAGAATCGTAAGGATTAATTCTGCAGTGCTTGGGAAAAGTGACATAAGTCAGTTTCCACAAACCTTTTTTTTGATAATTTATTGACAACTTACGGAACATCTGTTCGCTTGGAAAAAAATACATAAATATTTCTCCCATTACAATAATTCATACAGAAAAAAATCAAATCGACATAAACCAGTGTAAGTTGTCAATAATTTATCAAAGGGGTTTGTGGAGACTGACTTATGTCACTTTTCCCGAGCACTGCAGAATTAAAAATACATATTTACTAAACATTTCCTTTCGTGCTTTGCAATAACCACTGATCGTTCGTCGTGCATTTAAATCAATAAATATGATTTACTTGTGTTGGCGCTATATAAGCAAATGAATTGATTCAATGTAGTACTTGAAAGGAGTAAGGAGTGCATTGACATACTGCAAGCTTCGTGACGTAAGTCTTTCTTTAACGACCATTTTAATAATAGTTTTAATGACCCTTTGTGTACTAGCTACTGAGATCTGCTATGGTGCTGATGTGAAACACTGTAGAAACTGAACTGTACAGCAACTTTGTCTGACAGAAATTTTACAGGATTCGTTGTGTATCAAATCCTTTCCCTTAGATAAAAATATCCATTCGGCTCAACCACAAATTAAAGCTAGCAAATACTGCAAATTGTGTCACTTTGATTTAGGAAGCTTGATATGACATCGACTTATTTTCATATTGTACAAAGTACAGAGTATTGCAATATTTAAAAATGTCGCTTTTTTAAGTTTAACGAAAATACAAGTTTTCTGCGTTACCAATACAGAGGAAAGTGTTCTCTATATTATCGTGTTCAGCAATTCCTCTTGGTGAGATTTTGTTCATATTCAGTAGGCCTATCTATGTGATTTAATTCGTATGGGAATGATGCATATGAAATATATATTTTTTTACTGCAAATTGAAGGGCCTTCATTAGAACTGAATAACACAAAATGGCGGTTTAGTCAAAAATTTATTGTAAAAATTTGTCCGTGAATTTTTTCTTACTTAGGATGAAGAGAAAAATTAAACGAAAGAACCTAGAGGAAATAATAATATTATTATCCACAGAATTAGGCCTTAAGTCGAGAACTTCTTAAAGATTTTGAAATATATATATATATATATATATATATATCTCAAACCTCTACACCAGTGGTCAGCAAAGATTACGTCATATAAAACATAGCCCACACTACACAGCAAAGAGGAAGGTAGGAGAGGCGAGAATACCCCAAATGCTTAACTTACAAACAAGTGATGGCTAAGGGGAGGGAGATCATGCCTTACCTCTCCACCCTGCTTGTGTATCAAGGAATTGACTCCCGAATGAAGAAATGCCGACCACTGGTTTACACCATAGGTAGAGGAGAACTGACGAAGAAGAAGAGTATTGGAAGTGCCAGAAAGTATATAACAATTAAAAGAGGGCGCTTTTTTATAGAAATAAGATAAGAATTTGTATATTGACTTCTCAGATGCTGCTCCAATCACAAGGAGCGGTAACATATGTCTACCAATGTTTTTTTAGTAGGTTATTTTACGACGCTTTATCAACATCTTAGGTTATTTAGCGTCTGAATGAGATGAAGGTGATAATGCCGGTGAAATGAGTCCGGGGTCCAGCACCGATAGTTACCCAGCATTTGCTCATATTGGGTTGAGGGAAAACCCTGGAAAAAACCTCAACCAGGTAACTTGTCCCAACCGGGAATCGAATCCGGGCCACCTGGTTTCGCAGCCAGACGCGCTAACCGTTACTCCACAGGTGTGGACACTCTACTAATGTTGCGTTAGCAATTTTGTAATTGACGTTCTCATACCTACTACACGTGGAGTAGAAACCAATGTTGTATCTGGAGTTGATTGATGACGACAAAAAAGGGTTTGTAATTTTAATTTCAATTTTAATTAAAAGCCACCTTATAGCTTAAAATGTACTCACTGTGGATTGTGGTGGTAGAAATCGATGTATCGATGTCGGTATAAACATAATCGTAGCCAAGAATTATCTTCGGAACAGAAATGTGACAATACCGCTCGACATTACAAGTATTGATGTGTGCAAAAAAGATATATCCAACACAAAGCCTTCCATCTGGGTATATTAACAATTGGACGCGTTGACTATAACAGCCATATAACGCCATCCTCTCTCCCTGCCGGCTCCTTCGCCGAAACCACTCGCCAGGGTGTTCAGTTCTACTTTCAGGGATTCCTATTTGGCAAGTTTGGGCATCGATATGAGAAAAACTCAGCCTAATTTTTTGTATGCAGATTAACGCTAAAACATGTATTCTCGGGTTTTACGAGTGAAAGAGAATAACATTTCTAAAAAAATATATATGGGGTTCAATGAACCATTGAACACATAGTACGAGCTACTTCTGGGTTTTGAGAACTTAAATATTTCTACTCGAATTACTTCGTAAAATCAACGAAATTTCAGCCAATAAGAAAATTGAGTTTATCCCCCTGTAAATTTTTATTATCCTCTATCCATATGCGTTTCTCAACAAACATAATGTAAAATGGATTATAAATAATTCGCATTTCAAGCAGGATCGTCCGACTTCTGTATTTGTAAATATCTTTAAAATTCCACCCTTTACGCGCGTGTGAATATCATTGTGTTAGAATTCTCCTCTAACAGTTGTAAATAGCTATTTATACAACAAGTTGCGAAGTATGAGCGCTTACCTTTACCCAAGTGTTACATCAGTTCTGAAGTAGTTATTCTTGTAAATATAAATTATTTTTATACAGCCTTCATGTAACAGTGCCCCTTCAAATATCACACTGGTTGCTTAGAAAAAAATTATTATCCATTTGACGTCATTAGTATAAATCACGTTATTGAAAGTGACTCTTGTAAAATATAACAGCAGATTCTCTTAAAAATTTGGTGATTCAGAAAATTATGATATTGAAAATATTTCAGGAGCTTCTCTGTCTACGCTGATCCTGAAGAAGTCCAAGAAATTATAATAAAGAAGAAAATAAAATAATTGTATGTTACATATTCAGATGTTCAATTTGAATAATAATTGTATTGTAAATACTGTACTTGTAATAAATTAGTAGTTGAAAAGTCAGTTTCTTGAATATTTTCACGTAACACGTGCGCTTGAAAAAGTCACTTTTAAGCACGTGTGCTTAAGAGAATGTCATTTCGAAACTGAAATAAGAATAACAGTTACTATTTTAGTAGAGCTCTCTAAAAATAGGCCTACATCTGCTTCCACTTCGCTGTTTATTTGACAAGCAAGTTACTTGGAATCTAACTACGAATATCTTTTACTTTTCCCGTCAATTTTTAATGCTGTTTTTCATAATAGCAAAGCAAGTTAGAAACAATAAAACCGAACGTGGAGGCTCATGCGTTAAGCACGGGATACGCATTCGGGAGGTCCTCGGTTCAAATCCCCGGACCGACCAACCTGACTGTGGTTTTTTCGTGGTTTTCCACAGTTACTTAGGCAAATTCAGGGTTGAAAATTTCATTGCCACAGTCCATTTCCTGTAGAAAAAGAATTCAGATTCATATAATATTCATTTTCAACATCTCATTTCATAGGCATATTCATGTCTTCGTCCGCTTGCAGGAGGGGCGTCCTCTCCGAAACCGTCTCTGGGTTCCAAGCCTTTCGCAATATATCTGCCTGAATTAATTCCTTAAGAGCACTTTCAAGGGCGCTTCGACATCTTAGAAGGGGTGTCGGAATGGATCCTATGCTGCTTGGTCACCTTGGCGGTATGAACTTAAGGTGGGGTGTAGGGGGGGGCATTGGGTGAGCGGGTAAGTGGTCTCATGCGGTCGATGGGCTGGTACACTTCATTCTCATTTATTCCCACAATTCGGAGTGCACAATAGGCCACTGTCGAGCCGACGTGCTGAAGGATCGTCCCTAACTAGGGTTGCCAACTTTTTCTGAAGAAAATACGGGAGATTAAGGAATCGACAAAATTTCACATATAAAGTTGACAAATATTTCGTTCAGTTAGCTACTAAAAACAACTTTATTCTACACTTCGCCAGGCAGGCTTAAATTACGAGTATTTTGAGACAGATTTTTCTCGCTTAAAAGTTGAAGTCGACTGCAGTTTTCAGCTCTGATTTGATTAGATGAGTCGTGCTCCTGTTTCGAACGTCTGTCCAATTGTTCATGAGGTGAAATTTTTCCTTTGTATGAGCATTACTACTTGGTGCGCTTAGAGCAAAATTAGCCAGTTTTTCCAAATTTGTAACATTAACATGGTTTGATTTTAAACGGGTGAACACTAAAACCCATTCTTGGCAAGCATTACTTTCTAGACTGCATATGTCAATGCCTCTCTTGGACAACAAAATTCATTATATAAACAATCATCTTTCACGGCAAAATCAAATGTTTAGAATAATGATTTTATATTATGCAAAAATAAGGGGATCGACCTGGTTGGCGAGTTGGTATAGCGCTGGCCTTCTATGCCCAAGGTTGCGGGTTCGATCCCGGGCCAGGTCGATGGCATTTTAAGTGTGCTTAAATGCGACAGACCCATGTCAGTAGATTTACTGGCATGTAAAAGAACTCCTGAGGGACAAAATTCCGGCACATCTGGCGACGCTAATATAACCTCTGCAGTTGCGAGCGTAGTTAAATAAAACATATCATTAAAAAAAGTAAGGGAGAAAAATGCTCGAAGAGAAGGAAAATACGAGAGCCGGGACACTGTTTAAAATTAGGGGCAAATACGGGAGATCCCGGAAAATGGGGGAGTGTTGACAACTTTATCCCTAACCCGCCCCTAGCCACTCAATACTACTACTACTACTACTACTAGTACTATTACTACTACTACTACTACTACTAATACTAATACTAGAAACAATAATTACCAAGAAATAGTATTGGTCAGACTAGCAATACTAAAATCCACCCACATAACAACCAAATTCCACATACGAGTTTAGAATATTTTTTGTGCACTATAATCCTGCAGAATATATAGACATTTGAATTAAGATACAGTACCTACATAACTTTCTACATCCAGTGACGGTTTAATGTCCCTCTGATATTCACACTTTTATTATCGCTACAGTACCGGTACTTATAAACATCTTACACTGTATATTAGTTGTTTATATATGGTAATGTTTAAACTTATATATATATAATTTATTTATTCATTCATTCATTAATTCATCATTCATTCATTCATCATTCATTCATTCATTCATTCATTCATTTAAATATAATGTATAATAAGCAATTTAACCTTAGGTAACAGAAAGTATATTTGAAAGTAGTACATGAAGCAGATTAGAGAGACAGGGAAAACTAGACAAGTGATTGAACTTTTTGTTACATTCTCCCCACCATCTCAACATTACCCATAGCCACTGCCATCGTGATCTAATAGAGGTCGAGAAGGCACTGCCCATAGCGATAAATATTTCTTCCCCAAGCCGACAACATCCCCCTCGGAGAAAGTCTATTAAAAAGAGTCAAAAACCTTCAAGCAGAATGACAAAACTCAAACTGTCCCTATACATTAAGGACGGTTTAGATAATCCACCCATAGTTCTTCGAGAGTTAACTGTACTAGTGTTTTTATGTGCACAGTTATTTTTTAATTTACTAACTTAAAATTTAGTGGGCCTGGCTGTGAGAATTCAAAAATCCACACAGCCAGTCATTCCAATCGAAATTCCACACACTTTGTGGAATTTCACACAGCCTGGCAAGACTGTTAATAAATAAACCTAGCGAATATATACAAAATCATTATATACAACTACATAGCCTGTACAATAATTGGTAAATTCAAACATATATTGTTTGTTATTTAGTCAACTGTCCGAAGACAGGTTTGAACCTCATAAGTGACACAAATAAGGCATCACTCATGAGGCAACTAGGCCAGGAGATAATGGGGTAGGGTGGCCAGTTCCTTTCCCTCTCCATTGCATACAATCGCCGACTAGCTACATATTACACTAATCAGAATTCAGATGCATATAAACAATTGTTTTTCCTCTGACAAATATCGTCAAGTGAGATGTACGTACATATCAGTCAGAACGTCAATCAGAGGTAAGAAGTATATTTCGTAAGTACTATATAATGCGGAAGTTGAAACATTATCCAAAACAATTGGATTACATGGTGAATTATTTCATTTGTGTCTGTATTTTAATGACAATTTAAACAATCAATAAGTAAGAATATTATCAATACCGGTGAGAGTGCAAGGAAATGAATGGTTATGAAATCTGTGGAACATAAATATGAGATAGCGTCAACTTAATGACACTGATTTTTATATTTGGGAAAGTGGGAAGAGCTGTTTCACATATCATCAACAAGCATTGTACAAAACGTTAAAGAAATACGAATCTTTGTGAAATTATTAAAATATATATATCAATAAAGTGGAACATTATTAATATTGAAGAACAAAATGGCTATGACTTTATTATGAATCTGAATGAAGTGCACATTTTTTGTAGCAATAATAATTATCTTAATAGTGAGAAGATTACGGATATTTCTTAATAGCAGAATAAATAAATAAATTAATTAATTAATTAATTAATTAAGTAAATAAATAAGTAACTAAATAAATAAATAAGTAAATAAATATATAAATAAATAAGTAAATAAATAAGTAAATAAACAAATAAATAGATAAATACGCAAATCACCTCAGTTACGTGATGTGGACGTTTCATACTGAAATAACTACCAGTCACTAGAAATAACTAATTTTTAGTTCTCTTTTATGGTTTTACAACCGTGTCACTGAAGTATTCGGACGTAGGAATAAATTCGAATGAACAGAATTTAGAAGAAAAAATTACATTGATGGTATGTTATGTTTGTCCGTCCTCATTTTTAAACTAGGCTACGACGCATAACATAAATTACAATTTTATTTTATTTTAAATCTAGTGCGAAACTCCTCATTATATCCATTTTAATGTATGCTTGTGATATGTACAAAGATGTTGACGAAATAATACCACAGTCTAGTATGTACAGTCACGAAGCTCAATGAGTAGTAAATATGCATCCTTAGATAGTTGCTAGGACCGCTACTATCGCCTCATTACAGACAATGCAAAATAGTACCTGCATAGTCTATTGTTCCTAGTACTCTCATAAACTCAAGCTTCGTGACTGTATATACTAGACTGTGATAATACATTCAATTGGGATCACAAGGCCTATAAAAACTTTTGTATTAATAATAATCCAAGTGGACCACTCACAATCTTGATGAAGGTTTGTTATTAGAAGACATATAATAACTTCAGTATTTTATAAGGAAATTAATAAATAGCTTTCAGATTTCTGAACCGGGAGAAACAATCATTTCTCTCTTAGTTTCGCTGTGCAAAAGTGATATTTATAATTGCATTTAAAACAAATCTGTTTCAGAGAAGCTGTTAGACTGTGAGCATTCTATAAATAAAATCGTCTAGGTACTATCGTACAGTTATCATTTTATCGAGAATGTACCGAACTTACTCGAAAATAAGATCCCCATTTGTTACCATATTTTTGCCTTTAAATTTATGAGGGTCTTATATTCGCGTCAGATCTTAAAATCAAGTATACAGAAATATGAAAATGCAATTTGAGGACTTATATTGTAACTAAGTAAAGATTATTGTACTGTACTAACACAGACTATATCAAAAGATATTTAGATATTTATGATGATGATTTTATGAGCTGTAATACTGAAAGGCGTGCTCAAGTAGAAAGGATAAACGGAACGGCCAGCTCTCACACTCCTGCGGTCTCATTGTTTTCGCTAAAAGTTACTGAAAGAGGGTAAATAAAGTCTGTCATTGGCTGAACTTAACGGCATTCCACGTAACATTTTCTATTGACTTGGGGATCTATTGTATTCTCTTGACAACGTTTTCTGAAAAATTTACTGTTTCTGTCTCACTTAGAATACGACCACAGTCTACTATATACAGTCACGAAGCTTGAGTTTTGAGGGTGCTAGAAACAATAGATTGTGACGGTACTATTTTTCATTGCCTGTAATGAGGCGTTATTAGCGATCCTAGTGGTGAGCAACTATCTAATGTTTGCATATTTACTACGTATTGAGCTTCGCGACTGCGATACGACACTAGAATTCTATTACTGGTATTTTCTAATAGGTATAATATTCGCATATAAAATATTTTATAAAATAATAATAATAATAATAATAATAATAATAATAATAATAATAATAATAATAATAATTCGTGTTACCACAGCCCTTGAAGGGCCCAGATCGACTAGCCGGCTGCTGACCTCACGTTCATATGCCGAAGCAGAGGTGAACGATCTTCCAATCAGAATGGAGGTATCGCGTGGTTAGCACGATGATCCTCCCGGTCGTTATAGCTGGCTTTCGCAACCGGATTTCGCTACCTATCGTAGCTCCCAAATCAATACTTAAATAAAATAGGAGGGTCTTATAATCGATGGGGTCTTATTTTCGAGTAAATACTGTATCTCTTAAATACATCTTTAAAAATATTCATGGGCTATAATTAAGAGTGCTGTCATTTTTATCGATTACAAACAACAAAATCATTCATGCTTATTTAATTTAAGAGCAGAATGAAATAAAAATGCTCACAAGCTTCTTCGTTAAGTTATACAGTCGTTTAAGCTCTCACTGGTGACTTCTGTCGTCATCTTTGAAATGCAGGAAAATGCAACTACACTGTTCTAGTGATGAACAGGAACTGCGAGTGCGTATGTGCAAGTAATGCTATAATTCTTGAGCTGTCTTAAATGATCTCGAGCGAGGGTCATGGCGAGAGATAACGATGAAACGTAAAGTGTTTACCTCGCATACCAAGAAGCAGCGTTCTTCTGGTGACGCCAGTTCAATTTGTTAACACTGATACGGGAAAGGGTTCGTGGAATAGCGTCGGGTATCTTCCGAGAAAGATGGCAGAAGAACTGTTAAAGTGCCAAGAGAGAGGGAGGGATGGAGAGAGAGAGAAAAATAAAGGACGGTATTTCGACATTGGCCTCGCGAGTTTATCGTCTGCGTTGTATCTCAGAAGGTCTTCGCGATTCTGGTCCACCTCTGCATGCCGTCCAACGAGTTCCAAAATTGTATTCCATCAGACCATCATATTTTCTCTGGAGTCACCGTTTAGTTTTTACATACATTTCAGTAACTTACTTGAAGTTCACGTAATACCCGACATCGACATGAGTAGTTAAAGAGTAACTATTGAAATCATCTCATGTTGGTGGGTCGAGACTAATGGATTCGAATTTTGCCGAAAGTAATGGATTTTAAATATTTCCTTTGTGTAGTTTTAAGCTTTGTCGCGAAGTCGTTCAGAGGTACAACACGTCTTGGACTAATTGGTACATACAGGGACATCATTTTATTTTTACTTCAATTTTTATTGTACCTGAGTTTTTGAATGTACTTCACTCCCACCCCTTCTACTAATGAAGTTCAACCGTCCTCCACACAGAACCAAGACCGCATATACAGCAATAGTAGCTTTACCGTCACAGTACGTTCCAAAAATATGTTCGCGTTTTCCAATGACGAAAGAGCTTTCAATATTGCATCATTTTCGCACAGGTACTCTCGTCCATTTGCCTACGTCGCATTTCGGTTTTCCCCACCAGCTTCTATTCGCCTCTTATTTGAAAAATCCGCATATTTTACGCACCCCAATTTTTCAGTGGCCAAAGTTAATTAAAAAGTGCGCAAATTACGCGAGCAAATACGGTATACTCTGTCTGTATGTCTGAAACCTGTTCTTGTTTACATCTGACCGCTGTGCAGAGTTCAGAGACACCCACACTGTATACTTGAAGCGTAGGCAACATCGTGTCCATGGAAGGAACGGTTTCATCATTAATAATTACTAAAGACATGAATTTACCACAGAGACTACAAGGTTAGTTATGCATAGTGTGTTCGTTGTTGAAAGAGAGAGAGAGCGAGAGAGAGAGAGAGAGTGTGTGTGTGTGTGTGTGTGTGTGTGTGTGCAGGTGCATGTTAGGGAACTCTGCCGTGGTATAAGCAGGGTGAGATTGTAGCTTGTATGTGGTGCAATGTAAACAAACCAATTGTCGGATCACAACGCTGAATCCTACGCACGAGAAACATATGCCCATTGAATTGCTGTGATACAAAACACATTTCAATTGTAAACTGGCCATACCTCAGGCTTCACGTCATTTATGTCCACCAGGGGCGAATTCTAGTCACAAAAGTTAGGCTTGCTCTTTTATTCATAGGGGAAGATGGGAGGATATAATAATTCATAATTAATAAAAATAATCAGACCCACATAGCCTAAATAATTTATTTTATAATTATGAAATCATTATGAGTCATGGATCATATTCGCTTATCAGAAGTAGAAGTTCAATATGATATAACAAACATGGCCAACAAAACAGTTTATTTACTTTTTCGACCCTGCCAACCAATGCATATTGTTGTATTGAGCTGCACTGAACGAGCGCACATATTCTATATAGGCTAATGTCTGTCTTCTGTTGAATAGTCCTTCGGGAAAATGGATTTAATAATAAGGTTTCAATAACACACAATTCCGAACTCATTACAATACTTCAAATTAAAGTTTAAGAATTAATAATACATGCAGCAACTAACACGTGCATTCCGCTCATACAATTACATTGCATTCGCAAATCACAGCACATTCCCGCTGTCAATACTGCTCTGTGTAACGTTAAATAGTTGTTGGTGTAGCTCTCGGACCAGAGCTTCAAACAACACATAACAGAAGCATGTGCGCCTAGAGGAAGGCACTTGCGCGCGCATCATATTCTCGCTATTTCTACGTCTTTCCTGTAGCTCCGAGAAACGAGCAAGCGTTGCGATACTTGCGGTGTGCAACCTGCTGATGGTATTACGCCTATACAATGTTCCAAAAATCAAAATAAATTTTAATGTACGTAATCCCATTTTGAGAAATACACATTCTACGAAAATATTGGGCTTGCGCAGCAAGCATAGCATGCCCTGAGAAATCGCCCCTGATGTCCACACCTGTGGAGTAACGGTTAGCGTGTCTGGCCGCGAAACCAGGTAGCCCGGGTTCGATTCCCGGCCGGGGCAAGTTACCTGGTTGAGGTTTTATCCGGGGTTTTCCCTCAACCTAATATGAGCAAATGCTGGATAACTTTCGGTGCTGGGCCCCGGACTCATTTCACCGGCATTATCACCTTCATCTCATTCAGACGCTAAATAACCTAAGCTGTTGATAAAGCGTGGTAAAATAGCCTACTAAAATAAAAAAAATATATAAAAACGCCATTCATGACGTAAGGACAGTCTAAGCACAACTAATCTAATATTCTCATGTTGTGTTATAAATTCCTGCCTTTAATAATTAGGTTCGTTGAAGTACAAAACCCTGTAAAAACACATCTTTATTTGGAGAACATATTATATGACTATATTATGTTTATTCATAAAGCTATTTTTTCTTATACAGGGTCATCATTTTATTTTTACTAACATTTCTAATATTAACCTGGCTATACCTTTGAATCAACGATTAAGAACCGGAAACACCGTTTGCTACCCCCTTCCACGACTGGAGTTCGATGATACTGGTGTAATATACAAATAAATCACTTTACTAGGTATAGGAGGGAAGAAAAGTAGTTCATCCATTTACGTAAACTAGGAAATATCACAATTTTTAGTTTGATATTTTCATTAGGTTTTTGTTTAATCAAAATACAGTACAGTATTAACAATGAGTGTTTTTACTCACGAACTGAGCTTTCCATGCAGACGTATTCATTATGCAGTGTATATTATACTGTCTACAGCACATTAGCGTACACTATAGAGAATGACATTAAATTGAAAAATAATCATAATAAGGATATTTAAACACATTTTTGAAAATGTGTGGCTGTTCATTTCGATACAGGCTTCAGTTCTAATGTGCATATTATCGCACTATAGACTATTGTACGTAATTCCAATAACCAGGTTCGTACTTCGTATAAGTAACTCATGTTGAAATAATTCTGTACTTACTCTATAAAAGAGACCTTACGTGCTGTAAATTCAATCTTCACTTCTGCCCGATCCGAAAAGATAAAATTACTCAGACATGCTATCTACTGTCCGTCCAAGTGGTTACGTCGCAGCGTCGTAGAAAGGGAGGAAATCACGTGACAATTAATTAACGAGGCCCTTTTATTTAAGTTATTTTAAACAATTTTGTGGGTATAATATTACGTAGACGTCCAATTCTTAACAGAAATTAATGTTCTCAGAAAAGAGCTAAGAGAGCCCAGCCACTAGCATTTACAGAGAGGCGAATAGAAGCAGGTGGGGGAAACCGGGATGCGACGTAGGCAAATGGAAAATGATGCAATATTGAAAGCTCTTTCGTCACTGGAAAACGCGAACATATTTTTGAAATGTACTGTTTACTATGACCGTAAGGCTACTATAACTTATATGCGGTCTTGGATCTGTGTGAAGGACGGTTGAACTTCATTAGTAGAAGGGGTGGGAGTGAAGTACATTCAAAAACTCAGGTACAATAAAATTGAAGTAAAAATAAAATGATGTCCTTGCATATATGTTTTGAATCTGTCCTCTGTCGTCTGCAAAAGAACATATTACCTTCCTATTTACAGCTAGAATTTGCAACATGTGCCTACTGTTGTGATACCGTTTTCAATCACAATGGATGTTTTGGCTTCAATACAAATAATATAACTCGAGGTTATACTCACATAACACACAAAAATAAGTTAATAAATAACTAAGTTCATACACTAAACTATTTTAATTTTATATATAGTAGCCTACCTTTACTTACTGTCCGTCTCTATGGCTCTGTGATGGCGCGTGAGCTTCCCAGTCAAGCTGTCCGTGGTTCAATTTGTGGCGTGGGCAAAAAATGTATCTCCATTCCACAGGACTGAGTGCTGGTGCCTTGTTTTGTACTAGTCCTGTAATGTCTCTGCGGTGTTCCTGCATCGTGTTGACCACACGGTCAGCGAGGTACGCAGTATGAGAGAGTCTAGTGTTGAGCCAAAGACGCCCTCTCCTACACAGTATTGACTTGTAAGTTGGTACAAAAGGTGTCGGTAAACGACGACAAAAGAATTTGCATACTTACGCGTATAGGCCTAAAATACAATGATTTAGTTATTTAGTTACCTTATTAAATCGGTTGTAAACATCTATGTTTGTGACTACTATTCAGTGACGTGCCGTACATGGAATGCAAGGGAAGCATTAATTCTTCTGTTCATAAAGCGAAAAATAAGAAATTTATTGTAGAAATTATATTTTAATCGTGAGAACTATGAATTCTCTAATCTTGAAATGTTAAAAATTCTTTCTCTGAGCGCCTATCTTGGTCCAGGCGGACTCGTTATTCATAAGAATTGCTTTGGTCTTCAAATATATTTGAGTTGGCTGCTAACAGTTTTGTACTATACAATATCAGTCTTACTAATAAACCGTGTATAGTTTTATACGAGACTTATGCAGAGTTGAGACAGAAAACGTTACTAATAAACTGTGAATAAGCTATGGACGTATAAACAGGCTGTAACTATACAATGGGAATTGCTTTGCAGTAGTTATATACACGAAACCCCTTGTTTAAGCGTTGTATATAGGGAAAAAATGGCCGCCCCCCTAACAGCTGTTCGTATCGACTGTCATTTTATGATGATGATTACCTTGTAACCACAGAAGAACAAACCAAAGATCATAGAATTATTAAAATAATATTGCTGTAGCTTGTACTCTTTGACCAAAATGTAGTGTGGTAATCGATTAGAGCCAGTTGTACTATCGATATTTAACACGCCACACTAGAGCGCTCTACCGGATGCAATAGAGAACCTCATATATTCTATTACCTTTCGTAACGAAGTAATGACGAAACTATGACGTAGCTGTGTAACAGTTATACTGTTATACACGACGTATGTAGTGATTATTAGTAAAGAATTTACACACGACTTATAAACGAGCTACTCATTGTATAAATATAAGAATTAAACGTCTGTATATAGAGTTTTTATTAGTAAGACCGTATATATACAAATTTGTATTGTTGCTTTCTCTCACAAAATTGCATCGCACGCCACTATTTCAGAATGATTTTGCATCCCTGAACCCAGCAATGCCCTCTGAACTGTCGTGGTAGGCGCATAAATAGAGGGCCGTTGTAGTGCCAGATGAGAAGTGTATTAGAGTTAACAGGCAGTAAACCTTTCTCTTAGAGCAGCCGTGGTGAGAATGCGACTCGCGAGTACATTGTGGCTCGCAGTGAGAGCTATGCATTTCTCTTGCTTCTAACTTTCCCCAACCCCCGCCCTCTCACTCATTGGAGTCAAACTCCGTTCCATTTGCTTTTGTCTCTGACCTGCGAATGGCATATGTCTCTCTCGAAACCATGTACCTCTACAAAAACGAAAGTTTCAAATAGGATGGGAGGACGCATTTTTTTGCTGTCAATATGATGAGAATATTAAATGTACGATTTGTTCAAAAGTATTACGAGGAAAACGGTTGTATACCATAAAACGGCATTATACTACATGTTACTCATGAAACATTAAAATTTAGGTGTTAATAATAATAATAATAATAATAATAATAATAATATCATCATCATCTCTGTACGTCGAACATTTTCAGCATATGTACGAATAATGCGGTTAGCTCTTCAATTTGAACTCACTGATTTACTATGCGATGTCAAATGAAAGATAGATGTAAGGACTTGACAAATGTTGAACTTTCAAATCTTTGCCAAATAATAAATATCCGAAGCTTCGTTCTTTCGCTTGCTCTGTTGAAGCCATGTTCGCTACAACTTACGTTTGTGAAAAATTGTTTTCAACAATGAAAATACTAAACCAAATTTAGATCACGACTGACAGACAAACACCTTCGTGATCAACTACGACTGGCAGTAAGTGACATAATTCCTGGTTTTGAAACTTTGTCGCAGAGACATTCTGAAGACAGTTAATTTTAGGTTGTGATATTGTTCATTTATTGTTCATTCCTTTCTTCGTTACACGTACTAAACATTAGTTTGTAACCTTATACTGCATAAAATTATATTTAAGTGCTTGAAGTAAGGAAAATGAAAATCCGTTAATAAGTCAGACAGTTGCTTCACTTCCCCTTCGGGTGTCCGCTTCTCTCCATAGGTGCTATGCACGTTGCAGGTTACATAGTGGCTCGGCGCACAACTACATTTTCGCCACCGCTGTCTTAGAGTCACTGTGCCTCGTCGTGCTAAAAGGGCGCAGTGTAAACAAACAACAGAGTTTGAACGGGGACGAATGATTGGCCTGCGTGAAAGTGGATTTTCATATCGCGATATTGCTGTTCGTGTGGTACATCATACCACTATAGTGATGAGAGTGTGGAAGCAGTGGACCGAAGAGAATCGGACACATCGAAAATCTGGCAGTGGATCCAGTAGCGGCTGGTGGTCAAAATAATGAGTGTGCTATAATCTCTATATCGGCCTACTGTAGAGGCCTACACTTATGTATTTATCTTAATTTGGAGTCTCGCCTAGTGATGAAATATGAAGTCCATGCGACGTTCTTTCGTACTGCAGAACTTGTCATTTGGTGTTAAACCCCCTCCATCTTGGACATCATACACTTTTCTATTGACAGTATTGCAAGAGCAGTGAGACGATCCTGGGACATAGTGTTCCTTAAAAACGTTTTTATGCGTTTCAAGCAAGAAAAAAATATTTCTGGCTCAGCAGTGGTCATTGATGTTGTAACCAAAATATTTAACAACTTCGATATTTCACAGAATGGATCCTGTAAATTGTTGTTCGGAAGTCAGGTCTTCCGTATAGAAATGCAACTTGTATCTGGAACACTCTTTTGTTCAGTATAGTATAGCTGTTGACAGCAACTTTAACTGGTAGATGGCAGCAGCAGTCGGACACTTGAATTACCAAATACATTGTACATAGTTCCGAATTCTTCCACAAACAAGCTTTCTTTCGTTACGCTTTACTTTTGCAATCTCCAAGCTGTGTTGTGCTGAAGCTGACTACAGCACTTTCCCGCGTAAAAATAGCCAATCAGAGCAGTTATTTCAGCTTCGCACATGCGCATAACTGTCTACATTTTTCATGTGGAGCTTTGTGTAGCATAACGAACCCCCTGAGGCACCAAAGAAGGCACGAAGACTAAACACTTTATAACGCGTCATGAACATAACCACGGGAAATTGTCAAATGACAGATCAAATACTATGGTGCTATTACAAATACATAATTTGAGCCAAAATTATCATTGTGCTGTAGCACTGTAGCACGTAAGGACGGGCCGCCCCTGAGTGGATCACGATCTGCGACAACACGGGATGACAGACATCTCGTCCTCATAGTAGTGACGGATCGTTTAGCTTCATCACAAGTGTTAGCACAACGGTGGAGCACTGTAACAGGTGTAGCATTATCTGCTTCCACTCTTCGAAGACGTCTGCTTTGCAGAGGGCTGGTTGCACGCACTCCTTTGTGACGGATTCCCTTGAACCTTCATAATCAAAGTCTCAGGATACAATGGGCTCGTGAACATACAGAGTGGTGTGCAGATTGGCAACACGTGGTGTTTTCGGACGAATCCCGTTTCAACTTGGACTATAATGATACTCGTATACGCATCAGATGGTATCATCCAGACTGCATTGTCCAGCTTCATACTGGCCGAACGCCAGGCGTGATGGTGTGGGGCGCCATTGGGTATCATTCTCACGATCTCGGCTGCTACGTATTGAGGGTAGACTCAACAGCAACCGCTACATCGAGGACGTTGTAGAGGCAGAAGTCATACCCTTCCTTCAGCGCACTCCTGACGCTATATTCCAGCAAGACAATGCCCGACCACATGTTGCAAGGAATGTCCAAGCTCTCTTCAATGCACAGCACATTCAGCTTCTTCAGTGGCCTGCCCGTTCGCCAGACATGTCGCCTATTGAACATGTAAGGAGTATGATTGGTCGACAAGTAGTCCGTCAACAACCTCCAGCAGCCAGCTGCAATGAATTGTGAGCACGTATACAAGCAGACTGACAGGACATTCCCCAGGAAGAAATCCAAGGCCTCTTTGATTCAATGCCACGACGTATAGCAGCTCGTGGAGGTTTCACAAAGTACTGATGTACTCATGCATATTCATGTGTATTGCAATGCTAATCATATGTGTACATCAATATTAGTAATATGTAAAATAAATTTGATTCTGTTCTCATGATTCGTTCATTGTGTTGCAATTTTCACAGACAGTAGTGCGTGTATAGCCATATATATATATATACGTTCATTTTAATTTATATTGTAATGTACTATACATATAGAAATTGTACTATTGCTCCCTCAAATACTGGGTGTTCATTTCAAAGTGTGTCATGACGTCACTGTTGTGAGTCAGCGATTTGAAGCGAGTTTCAACTTTTATGTCAGAGAAGTTGCATATTAATCAAGGCGTTCAATCTGAACTTGAGAACGTGTACAGTATAACTTGAACGTCGTAGCAACAGATGGCGGTCTGTACAGTCTGTGTGCTACCATAACCTCTTTCGAACTGTGTTTTGCGCGGGCAAGTCGTACGCAGGGTATTTGTTATCATCCGCTGCATACCACAACATTCCACAACACAAATCAAATGCTCCGTGTCCATGTTGACCGTCGAAGTTAATGTCAACAAATACGTAAGTAATCATCTTAACCCTCTCGCCATATCCCGACAGTAAGAAAAAAAACTCACCTCAGTACGTGTTTCCAAACAGTTCACATTCCTGCCACTACCGGCGTTACCGCACGTATCGGTACGTACTTCCAGAGTCCGTGGGTATCCACGGACTCTGCGTACTTCAGAATGAACGCCGTACTTGCTAGGCAAATTCTCTCGCATTTAGGTAATGCGCCTCTGCGGAAGTGTAGGAAGATTGAATTCTCTAGGCTCATCGGCTAGCCACATGACGGCATACAGCGAGCCATGACATACTTTGAACTGAACACGCAGTATAATTGCATCACACGCCACTAAACTATTTCATATATGTGTGTATGTATATATATATATATATATATATATATATATATATATATATATATATATATATATATATACCGACACACACTCGTACATACGTAATTTATATTGTATTATATTAAACACGTCCCGCGCCGTGGCGTCGTGGTCTAAGGCATCCTGCCTAGGACTCGCGTTACGGAATGCGCGTTGGTTCGAGTCCTCATGGGAGAAGAAATTTTCTCATGAAATTTCGGTCAGTGTATGGGACCGGTGCCCACCCAGCATTGTGATGCACTTAGGGAGCTACGATACGTAGCGAAATCCGGTTGAGAATGTCAGCTATAACGGCTGGGGGGATCATCGTGCTAACCATACGATACCTCCATTCTGGTTGGATGATCGTCCACCTCTGCTTCGGCATGTGAGCGTGAGGCCAGCAGCCGGTGGTCTGTCTAGGCCCTTTACGGGCTGTAGCGCCACGGATTATTATTATTATTATTATTATTATTATTATTATTATTATTATTATTATTATTATTATTATTAGAGCTGTAGCCAGGAAGTGAAAAGGAGGATAGCAATGGCAAACGAAACTTTTAATAGAAAAAGGAGCATCTTCTGCGGACGTCTGGAAAAAGAACTACGGAAGAGATTAGTGAATTGCTTTGGGCGGAGTGTGGCATTATATGGAACAGAAACATGGGCATTACGACGAAGTGAAGAGAAGCGATTAGAAGCATTTGAAATGTGGATATGGAGAGGAATGGAGCGTGTGAAATGGACAGACAGAATAAGAAACAAAGCTGTGTTGGAAAGAGTGGGTGAAGAAAGAATGATGCTGAAACTGATCAGAAAGAGAAAAATGAATTGGCTGGGTCACAGGTTGAGACGAAACTGCATATTGAAATTTGCACTGGAAGCAATGGTGAACGGGAGAAGAGTTCGGGGCAGAAGAAGATATCAAATGATAGACGACATTAACCCAATGGACTCGTATTTAAATTAACTTTGCTCAGATTTAACGTCCAATTTGCGAATGAATGTGCAGAGTGCTGTAAAAAATTAATACAAAAAACAACTACGCAAGCTTTTTAATGCAGAATTTATAAGAATCTATGCCGAAAATATGTACTTACTACGAGTAATTTAGATGTCTTACTAAATATATTTTGATGTGGTAAATTTCACGCGACCACAGCTCGTAAAATGAGGCAATCGGGTTAAGATATGTGGATCACATGCGGAGACTAAGAGGAAGGAAGAAAATAGGAAAGATTGGAGAATGATGGGTTTGCAGTGAAAGACCTGCCCTTGGGCAGAACACTTATGTACGTATGTATGTATATATGTATGTATGTATGCATGTATGTGAAACAATATTTTAAATATTCCGCTATAAATTCGCTCCACTGACGAAGGCCCATTTCCGCTTTAGAGGCTTTCAGTCACTTGTCAGTGAGCTCGACCATCTTACGTCATGTCCTTGCACCATTACGTTCGCCTGGTATGCCTGCATAATTCTGTGAAGTTTTGATTGCTGCTGCTGCTGTTGTTGTTGTTGTTGTTGCTGTTGTTGTTTAGTCAACTGTCCGAAGACAGGTCTGAACCTCACAAGTGATATCAAGAAGACACCATTTGTTAGGCAACTAGGCCAGGAGATAATGGGGTAGGGTGGTCAGTTTCTTTCCCCCTCCATTGCATACATCGCTCACTAGCTACATATTACACTAGTCAGACTTCAGATGTATATAAACAAATTGTTCTTCTCTGACACATATTGTCAAGTGAGATGTACTGCCTGTTAATAGATGTACAGTAGAGGCAAAAAAATGGACCGACCCTTGTAGCTGATTTCAGAGCCTTGTTCACTCCAGAGCACGATAGACTGGTAACTAAGGCTTTCGTGGTCCGAATCCTGCCTGGGAAGGAAACTATTTTTGTTCTTTATTCAAAGTTATTCCCAATACTTTTCCATTACAGCGATATTTTACTACTCAATTAACTTATTATTCCCAGAACATGAATTTTACCAGCAATCGAAAAGTATTGGGAATAAATTTGAATAAGGAACAAAAAAAAAAAGGTTTCCTTCCCAGGCAGGTTTCGAACCATGAAAGTCTTAGTTACGAGTGTATCGTGCTCTAGAGTGAACAAGGCTCTGAAATCAGCTACAAGGATCGGTCCGGTTTTTTGCCACTACTGTACATATCACCCAGAACCTCAATCAGAGGGAGAGTTTTGATTATGTCTCTATAAATAGATAAGGACCATATATGACCTGTCGCACTTCGTTTTGTTATTGCTGGATGTTCTACACCCAGTGCAATGTTAGTTTCATTAATTTCGTCTGAAATGGCTTCGTATTCCAGAGGAGTTTTTGGTGAAAATTTCAATTGTTACGATAGTTCTAACATAATTTGATTCAGATTGCTTAAACAGTAGAAGAAAACAGCATCTGAAATTCGTTTGCATAGGTAAAATATTATTTTTGATTCAATTAAATATTGTTAAAAACGGGAGAATACAGTAATACTTTTGTACCACAAACCATATTTTATAATACCGGTACTCGTGGTATAAATATCTTTTAGATATGCTCATAGTAGCTATCATTTGCACGAAAATGCCATTGAATGCATTATGTTGTAATGCAGCGTTTCCCAACCTGTGGTCCACGTACCCCGGGACCCTGGAGTGTTTTAAAAGGGTCCCACGGGACCAACGTGGTTTTCAAACGATGTTTCAACTTAGCTTAAGTTCATAACGTTCTTTGATTTTGCCAGCTTGCTGGAATATATTTGTTTATGTCAGACTTTTGATACAAAGTTTAACAGGAATGAGTTCGCCTGAAGGACATCTCTCGGCTTGCAACTCGTGCGTACCTACCCGATATTTTTAGTTTTATTGCTATGTTTTAATTACATTCTTCAAGGTCCAACCTTAACTCTATTCACCGTTCAGAATAAAACTGAAACAGCGATGAAGAAATACAATTTGTGGTCTCGCTGAGTTACAAATCGAGAATTCGATATGGTTCCCATTCTCATTAACCTTCTAATGACACATGTTATTGAAGTCTCATCCGATATATTTGAAAGTACAAAAATATTTTCATTGATTTACAATACAATTAAGGTAATATTATTGTTCCTGCAATGGGAAAAAAGAACACAATTATATTGACATCCTAGAACAATGTGAAATTTATAAACATACAAAAACACACCCACATCACTTCCTGAACACTCAACTCAATTTCAAAACACACACCTTTTTTGACACAATCATGAAAACACTTCACCACAACAGGAAACCAGAAGATAGCGCAGGATCTCCACTAGGTTTGGACAATGAAGCACAAGACTTCGAAACTAGTCAAGCAAGGTAAATCCTAAAAAGAAGTTAGAAATTTAATCAGTGACAATTATATGAAAAATCTCTTCTTGGTCACAAATAATAGATTTCCCGTCAAAAAGGAATGGGGCTATTAGTATTAGGCCTACTATAATCATCGTCTGAATAGCGTCAGCCTGTGACACTCAAAATGATGGGAACCAATGTCGTAATATATTAAAATGATGTCATTTCTGAACACAGTACCGATATTAAAGGAGCAGTCCGCGATAAAATTAAGTTGGCTTTAATCAAACACGTTTTTCAATCTAAGTAGAATGCAATTTGCCGCATGTCAATGCGAGGCATGGTTCTTGAGTCACTGACTCCGCACAAATACTTATGACGTCATAGCCACTGAACTGGTGTGATTGCGTAGTAGGCCGAGAACATCTCCAAGTGCAGTGCTTTGTATTAAATAATCTTCTCGCGCCGTAGTACACGTGAACAGAATTTCAGACTTAGTTGTGATTGAGTGAAGTCATATTTTGCTTTTCATTTAATCATAAAACAGCACATGCCTACGTTGTGGTTTTATGTAGGGCTATTTTTCTTTATATGAACGATTTTGAACTACAGTAGACTAAACAGAAGAAATTATATCGTAATACAGTTTAAAATGCCGTGGTGTCGTGATTTTTCGTGTTCAGAGGGAAGAACAAAAGCACAACATGGAGAAGAGGTATCATTTCATGTATTTCCGAGCAGAGAAAAGTCACCGCAAATATTTAAAAACATGGGTGAAGAAAATCAACAGAAATGTTTTACACCATCGAAAACTGCTATTGTGTGTTCTAATCATTTCCATGAAATTGATTGTGACGAATCGTCTCTACTAAAAAGACGTTCAGTGAAAGACAACAGAACTCCTATGAAAATGAAGAAAACTGCTGTCCCTTCCTTAGTTTTGAAAGGAGAATCTCGCCAAGACAGTTCTGATACTACGCGCTCCTCTGCTTATAAATGAAAGAAGGTCGTCGAAGAAGCAATAGCAAGTTGCAGTGATGCACCTATAGCTGAAAATATGGACGTGTGTCTAGTTCTCGATGAGGCTGAAAATTCGCAGGAACATAATATAAATAAAGCTGTGCAGTGTGAGATAGGGTGCGAAACGCCAAGAAATGTGTGTGGTGAATCAGATGTGAGTGAGCCAGAAACTGACTTAGATCTTTTCAAATAGAAGAAGAAACTTCAAATTCTAATTCATCAGGTTCCGAGGACGCTGCACATGAAACAGAAAGTAATATAGAAAGCCAAAAGGTATTTTTTGTATTCTGGTCAGCGTTACAAATTTAGTTTCTCTTCTGTAATATTTGTCATTCCGCTGTTGGGAATGGATCGAACCTGGATCCAGCGATTATAATGCTCTGAAAAATGTTGTATGTAACCCTGCCCTTTTAAAAGACCTAAAGCAGACTAATCAGTTTTGTCACACCAGCAAACTTGAATCATATCATAACGGCAGATTGGTTTATACTCCTAAGAGAAAACACTTTCCATATGATGGAATGGTAAACAAGAACTATGATTGCGATAATGACCATAATTACAATGTGAAAAGAGATGTAACTGGCTCCAGACTCCAATACTCGAAAGTCACTAAATGATGGATGGAAAAGAAAACATACAGCAGGAAGGAAAACACGTGGAGGGAAGATATACAGAGAAATGTGTTGGAAGTGCCTAAACCGTATGACTCAACAACTATGGTGCAATAAAATAATATAAACCATGTACTAATTTAATGCTAACGTGAGATAAACACGTATCTGTAGTTCCTTCAATACGAATATTTCACGTCTCGCATACATTCACTCACTCAATGAAGGCGTTGACTTAGATTATAATGGATCGAAATATTAAACCGTTTCAGTTTGAACCCTTACCAGACCAGTCGTTCTAATCACAGAATGGATTGTACACGGGATTTAAAGTGGGATAGAGTTTGGGTAAGTTATTATTATTATTATTATTATTATTATTATTATTGTTGTTGTTGTTGTTGTTGTTGTTGTTGTTACAGTATATGCATGTGATAGGTCCTAAGTGAGTTAATAATAACTGACTGTAACATTTGAATCTGTATTTACTCGTCCTGCACCACTGTATGTTAAACGGAACTACAACGCAGTCTTATAAAGCGATCGGTGGTTATGACGTCAGAGCTTGCAGGAAGACCTTTAATATTTCACAAACTAAAAGGCGTAGAGAGATGGGACAAACGCCGTTAATCTAAGGATTATTTAGGTAAACATCCTATAATATAATCAGAATTTAGAATTTTATCGCGGACTGCTCCTTTAACTTACTGGATTTTGTTTCTTTAGCTGCTGTAAAGAATTAACATCTTCAACACTAAGGAGTGTTGCTGCTATGTAAATAATATGAACATTTATTTCAGAATAACGATATTTTATTCATAAGTAAATCTGTCTATTTATCGACATGTCTACCTATTAACCCTCCTTGAGAGGAGGGTCACGAACTGGGGACTGTCGTCGCACGTGGGCCGCTTGGGTGAGCCCATTATACTAAAGATTTCCTCACGGACCTCATTCCGAACTCCCCTACAGTCTATAGAATCCTTTTACTTTTCCACTTAGGCATCGCCGCGTTCCCACGAGCACTATCACCAGCAACTAATGACCACATCACATACCACGGGGTTCAAGTTCGGTGACGGCCCGCAGCCGAATCTACGTCGGAGCAAGACTGAAATATAGTAAAGAAACGGAAATGATGATGAAAGAGCGGAAGTGTAATTATGTTGGCGAAATGAGTCCAAAATTACCCAGCAATTGAGGACCGTCTTTGCAAAACTTGCTAACTGCAAAATTTGCAAAATTGAGATTTTGATGGATTCGTTAACATAAGGCAGGTCTCTACATGATGTTCAAAGCGTCTTAGTAAAATTGGGTTATTTCTCTTCATTGTAGTGTGTCAAAGTGTGATCGTTTTTTTAAAACTTGCTTTCTCCTATAAGTAAGAGATACAGCAAAACTAGCTTACTATAGTGTTTTGTCTCTCCTGTAAAATTTAGTTTTTTCAGTTAGCAAGTTTTGCAAAAACGGTCCTCAATTCTGCTTCATTTGGTTGAGGGAAAACTTCGGAAAAAAAACTCAACCAGGTAACTTATTCAAACCAGGATTTGAACCCGGGCCCGCATGTTTCACGGTCAGACATACTAACCGTTACTCCACAGTGGTGAACATTAGTAAATCTAAGTAAATATCACAGTCTACTATATACAGTCGCGAAGCTCAATATGTAGTAAAAATGCAAACATGGGTAGTAGCCCACCACTAGGATCGCTACTATCGCCTCATCATCGTAGATCTCTCTCCTAGTAGACGACAAAATATGTTACACTTTCGTTGTGTTCTTTTGGAAAAATTAACACCTTCCTTCCATTATTGAAATATTAAATGCATAAAGTTAATTTATTATTTTAATTAAGTATATTAAATTCCACCATAAACTCGAAGATACGTGCAAGAAATAGGTTAATATTATTTTTGTTTGTGCAAAACGAACTGAGATTTACTATAATCGCTTCACTCACTCAAGATTATAGCGATAATTAACTAGGAAACCAATAAATATTAATTTTCATTTCCCTTTACAACAATAATAATGAAAATTTGAATTAATGGAGTAACTTACGTGTACCGGTACTTGTAGTGTAGGCTTACGTAGTTAACAAAGTGGGATGAGGTTAAGCAATAATAATCACACCAGAATTGGAAATAAAACGTGATCAATAAATTTTATTGTAACAGACTTTTTCTACGTCTCTAGTAAAGTAACAAATAAAAATAACAACAAAATTAACAGCTATAATTAAAAACATATCCTTTGAAAAAAAAAGTAGGCCTAAGCAATAATAATCCCACCAGAATTGAAAATAAAACGTGATCAATAAATTTCATTAAAATAAACTTAATTTTTCTACGTCTCTAGTAAAATATTATTATTCCAATTATTGTATTTTAGCCATTAACATTTTCATTACAAACAATAACGAACATTTCACAAGCATCAATGTGAAATACGCAACGAGCTAGCACTCGATGGAAATACGACACAGTCCAAAGTCGACCGTGGACAGTCTATTGTTTCTAGTTGCTAACCGCTTGGAGCGCTTTATCACGAGATTTGCAAAAAATCACCTCAAGCTTCGCGACTGTATATAGTAGACTGTGTAAATATCTTGAATATGAACATAAGTATTTTTCTTAGTTCTTAGTATTTTAAATGAATTTATAAAATTCTAATTGAATTTGAGGTTAGGTTAAAATGTGTTGTTATTTATGTCGAAGATGTTATATGTTTAAATATAATTACAAGATTATTACACTGCCTATATTTCTGATTGTAACATTAGGATGGGAATTTTGTCAAACTATAATAACCCCATGAATTGAATTGAATTTCAGGATGGAGCATTATGACCCAGCACTGTGACCTTTCAAGAGCTAGGCGCATCCCCAAACTCACAACGGCTGACTACATTAAGGTTCGCTGCGTACCCGGATTTCGAACAGGCAACTCCATTCGTCCCCAGGCCAGCCTCCTCAGTGCGTCGGGGAATGCTATGCAATGATGACGGAATGAAGAAATGTTGACAGAATGCTGTAGATGCCTAATATTGGGAAATGGCAGAACCCCGAGATAACCCCAACTCCGACCTTGTCCGTCACAAGTGTCAATATGAATATGTGGCACCATCATGGATGAATATGTTTCCTGGAAGTCTGCAAAAACTGCTTCCATATTTGAAATTATTATATTATTATCTACTACATTTTGCAATACATTCAACAACACTACTTTTACAAGGCCCATAAAAATCACTGCTTAACACACACTGCTTATACACACACGTATCTCTTATATCCACTTCTGTGCAAGTTTCTGGCTACCGTCTTGTCTTCTCAACCAGCGGTCTCTAATGGATAAGTGGAGAACTCTGGGGGACCTATCTATCATGTATATAGTTCTAATGTTCACCATCTACGACAGTGATGTCAAAGCAAGCGCATTTTTCTGACCTTGACGTCGTGCGCGGGCAGCAAGCGCTAAGTATGGAAAGAGGAAGAATTGTGTATATGAATAAGTAACCTGTTGGATTAAGAAAACAGTGGTGCACAAACTTCAAACGGAACGTGAAATTTTATGTCGTTATTTTTATATGGCTTCTTTCTGTTTAATATTATCTACAGGGACATCATTTTATTTTTACTAACATTTTTAATATTAACCTGTCTATACCTTTAGAGAACCAGAAACACCGCTTGCTCCCCCCTCCAAGACTGGAGTTCGATGATACTGGCGTAAAACATAAATCACTCTACTAGGTATAAGGAAGAAAAGTAGTTCATCCATTTACGTAAACTAGGAAATATCGCGATTTTGAGTTTGATAATTTTCATTAGGTTTTTCTTTAATCAAAGTACAGTACTGTATTAAGAATAAGTGTTTTTACTCACGAAGTGAGTTATCCATGCGAACGTATTCATTATGCAGTGTATATTATACTGTCTACAGCACATTAGCGTACAATATAGAGAAAGAAGTTAAATTGAAAAATAATCATAATATGAATATTTAAACACAATTTTGAAAATGGTGGCCGTTCATTTCGATACAGGCTTCAGTTCTTTTGTGCATATTATCGCACTATAGACTATTGCATCTAATTCCAATTGCCAGTTTCGTCCTTCGTACTAGTAACTCATGTTGAAATAATTCTGTACCTACTCTACGTACTGTAAATTCAATCTTCACTTCTGCCCGACCCGAAAATATAAAATTACTCAGACATGCTATCTACTGTCCGTCCAAGTGGTTATGTCGCAGGATTGTAGAAAGGGAGGAAATCACGTGACAGTTAATTACTTAACGAGGCCCTTTTATTTAAGTTAAATTAAACAGCTGTATAATATTACGTAAACTTCTAATTCCTAAGAGAAATTGTTTTCAGAAAAGAGCTAAGACAGCCCAGCTATTACAGAGGGGCTAGCAGAAGCAGGTGGGGGAAATCGGGATGCGACGTAGGCAAACGGACAGTACCTGTGCGAAAATATGATTCAATATTGAAAGCTCTTTCGTCACCGGAAAACGCGAACATATTTCTGGAACGTACTATACTCAGTAACTCAG
>NC_091126.1:43180748-43185748 GCF_040183065.1 Periplaneta americana | reverse complement strand
TGTGTAAATAAATAGTGATTATGAAAGAAAATAGAAATCAGTTAATTACAATAATTGTATTTAAACGAAATGAACTACAATAATAAGATTTAAAGTTAAGTAGAAAAAAACACATTCTGGATAAAGCAAAATGATATTTTGTCCTTAGTCTAAGGATTACACTCTGAGTAAACAAAAAAAAAACTGTTCTTAATCTAAGATCACATTCTGGGGAAAGAAAACTGAATATTTTCACCATATTTTCACTGTTATCTGAAGATTATACTCTTCACAGAGAGAACTGGTATATTGTCCTAAGTTTAAGACACATTCTGGGAAAACAAAACGGAATATTTTTCCTTAGCCTAAAGATTACACTCATGAGTGGTGTTGCTAGGTAAGCAATACAACGTAATGCCACATGAGTCTGCTACATCTGCAATGCCAGCGTCCAATTGCGATGATGCCCCATCAAAGATTAATAGAATATTGCCTTGTGTCTTGAATTTAGCGAAATGATATAACCATTTGATGAAGGCTGCTGTTGTCATTGACCCTTTCTGTCATCTCAACCTCAGTGTCAAATGGAAGGTTATCTTTCCACACGGAATTTAATCTCTTCCCTTGAAAAGGATCATAGACGGTATAACTTCACCCACTGCGTTGCCACATGAGATAATAGATACATTTTCACCGTGCTCAGGGGCTACAAGATGTACTCTTTTCTCACCTTTCTTTGCGTAGACTGTTTGCTGTTTATGGAGAGAAAGTCTACAATCTTTTCTTCGTCAGTATTATGGATTAGCTGGGACTTATCTAAAATGTCTAAGCGAGTCAGCTTATCAAAATAATCCTTAACAATGAATTTATTGAGTTTTGCAGCCCTATCAGGATTCATGCTCTGCACCTTTCTTCCGGATACTTCTGGATGTCGTCGTAAAAACAGTTCCTACTATTTTCTCCCAGCAAGTCCACTTAACTTGTTGAAAGGGTTTTCAATGTTCTTTTTATCACAAAAAGTGTAGTAGTCGAAGTACTCTGCCCGTTATTGGCATGCCTATCTGTGCTAGACTAAAAATCCTCTTGCAGAGATTCTGTTCTTGAGCAGAGGTCAAAATTGATGATATGCCTAACGTTTTTGTATTCTTTTCACTAATTTGGTGATTTCTTAATGTTCTTCGTGGGATTTTAAATTACGCTGCTACCGTCCTTACAGCATTCCTTGAGCTATAATCTCCATTGCCTGCTGCAATTGCTGTTCGGTCCAAAGTGCTCCCATTTTCTTTGGCTTTTCCGTCTAAAAATAATAGGGAAATAATGTTACTGGAGATACGTAGTTTTCGCAAACCACGGATTCGCCAAATGCAGTTTTTCAGCTGACAAAATCAATCATTCTATGGTTCAAGTCCTTTCGAGTCAAAATAACGCAAGTTTAAGCTCTCTAAATAAATAAAAAATTTGTGTGTAGGTATTACATACCAAAAGAATTAAAATATTATATTTTAACAAATAAACACAATTATTATGCTACAAATAATTAATTAAATTACGAATTAAAATAATTGTCGTAGCTTTGATAATTATCTTCACAATTTCCTAATAAATAAATTACTGTATGTTACAGAAAGTCTTTATGAGGCTCAAAATAAGAAAAGCCTTGAAGATAATTCGTGTTCCAAATAAGGCCCATGGGCCTTGTTTAGCTCATCTATAGAGGGCCTTATTTGGAGTTCCCTGTAAATCTACACTTTCATCCGTAGGTTTACTAAGGGATAAATAAATACACGTTAAGTAGAAAATATCAATACAGTATCCTATTCTACTAATCATATGCTTTGAAATGACATATAGCATGTTCATTTATGTTCAGTTACCAAAAAATGCACAAAGTTTATTAAAATACCTCGAAATAGTAGCGACAGCAGCTTCAGACGCTGTTCACTGCTCAACTAAAGCAAACATGGTGAAATCGTTCACTTAAATTGTTGCAGTTTTTAGTCTAGCCATTAGAAGCCAGGAACTGTCAGAAATATTAAAAACCTTGTGGAAATTGTAACGTTATCTTAATAAAATGACAGATGGGCCTTATTTAGAACCGGGCCTTATTTGGGTCATGTACCTTATATTTTGACGATTTGTTACATTTCTGATTATATATATATATATTTATTTATTTGCTTACTTATTTAGTTACTTATTTATTTACTTATTTATTCATTCATTCATTCATTCATTCATTCATTCATTCATTTATTTATTTATTTATTTATTTATTTACTCATCCGTTCGTTCGTTTGATCGTTTGTTTGTTCGTTTGTTTGTTTGTTAATTAATTAATTTATTTATTTATTTATTCATTTATTTATTTATTTATTTATTTATGTATATTTATTTATTTACTTATTTATTTAGTTACTTATTTATTTACTTATTTATTAATTTATTAATTAATTTATTTATTTATTCATTTATTTATTTATTTATTTATTTATTCGTCCGTTCGTTCGTTTGTTCGTTCGTTTGTTTGTTTGTTTATTTATTTACTTATTTATTTATTTATTTACTTATTTAGTTACTTATTTATTTACTTATTTATTCATTCATTCGTTCATTCATTCATTCATTCATTCATTTATTTATTTATTTATTTATTTATTCATTTATTTATTTATTTATTCATTTATATATTTATTTATTTACTTACTTATTTAGTTACTTATTTATTTACTTATTTATCCATTTATTTATTTATTTATTTATTCGTCCGTTCGTTCGTTTGTTCGTTTGTTCGTTTGTTTGTTTGTTTGTTTATTTATTTATTCATTTGTTCATTTATTTATTTATTTATTTATTTATTTTTTCATTTATTTATTTGCATATATATTTATTTATTCATTTATTTATTTATATATATTTATTTATTCATTTATTTACTTATTTATTTAGTTATTTATTTGCTTAATTATTTATTTATTTATTCATTTATTTATTTATTCGTCCGTTCGTTTGTTCGTTTGTTTGTTTGTTTATTTATTTATTTATTTATTTATTTATTTATTTATTTATTTATTTATTTATTTACTTACTTATTTAGTTACTTATTTATTTACTTATTTATTTATTTATTTATTTATCTATTTATTTATTTATTTATTCGTCCGTTCGTCCGTTCGTTCGTTTGTTTGTGTTTGTTTGTTTGTTTATTTATTTATCCTAGTAGAGATAAGGCCATCAGGCCTTCTCTTCCCCTCTACCAGGGGATTACAACTACAATATTAAGAATACAATTACTATTATAATTACAATTAATATTAAATTTACAAATACAATAAAAATCAAAGTACTAGGCTTATGTCATACTTAAAAGTAAATTAATATCTATTTTATTACCGGTACATAATAATTATGAAGGAAATAAATAATAATAATGATTTTACAGTTACTTATATATGAAAGTAAAGGGAACTGTAATTATTAAAGAGGACAGATAATATCTATTTAGATATAGGTTTAGGCCTTTATTATACTTAAAATTATGTCAATAGGCCTATCTATTTTATTACAGCATACTTATGATAAAACTTTGTAATAAAAAATGATTTTACAGTTATATACATGTGAAAGCAACGACCATAACAAGTGGAGCAAAGAGAGTTATGATCGTTGGAAAAGAGTATATTCCGTCGATGCTGCTGCCACCTACAGGCAAATTACTTGAGAAAGGCGCAAATCAGATAATTTCAAAATATCAGGCATACAAGTTACGAAATGGAGGACATTTCTTGATTTTTTTTAAATCCGACCGGACCCCGGAGAAAGGCCTGAAAAGGAGGACATGTCCGGACGAAAGAGGACGTCTGGTCGCCCTAGCCATTACACTGATTGTTTTCTTGGGGCCTCTCCCCATCCCTCATGACAAGTGTCAAATGACTCCAGTGCCTGAGATTCGAAACCGCTATTTTTAGCACAATATGTTGATCGGATATGTGGTGTGCATCTGATCACGTAGCTACGAAACCCAACATGTACTGTCACGTGAAACGCTTTAATATAAGATTTTTTAAACTGGTTTAAATTTTGAAAGAAAATTGACTTTGTTCGCTATCTACGAAGAGGTTAATTTTATCACTAAGGGGCGGATTTTAGCATATTTGTATATTTTATTCTTTAGTTGCAAATCATATGCCAGTATTGCATAAATGCATTTCAAGTTATTTTTAAACAAAGGTCAAGATTTTATAGTACACATGTATATGTATAGGCCCTATTTAAGGGTTTAATGTATATTTCAGTTTTTAGCGCATATAAACGTATATTTTGTTATTTTTTATGTATGGTGCTTAAATCCAGGGGCGGCCCGTCCTTATGTGCTACAGTGCTACAGCACAATGATAATTTTTGCTCAAATAAAGTGTTTGCAATACCATAGTATTTGATCTGCCATTTGACAATTTCCCGTTGTTATGTTCATGACGCGTTATGGAGTGTTTAGTCTTCGCTCTTCGCTCTTTGGTGCCTCAGGGGGTTCGTTGTGCTACTCAAGACTTACATGAAAATGTAGACAGTTAATGCGCATGTGCGAAGCTGAAATAACTGCTCTGATTAGCTATTTTTACGCGGGGAAGTGCTGTAGTCAGCTTCAGCACAACACAGCTTCGAGATTGCAAAAGTAAAGCGTAAGGAAAGAATGCTTGTTTGTGGAGGAACTCGGAACTATGTACAATGTATTTGGTAATTCAAATGTTCGACTGCTGCTGCCATCTACCAGTTTTTTGAGGTTCCTCCTGAATCAGTCAGCAAGCGACGGAAAATTGAATCCCAGAAAATTGATGCCAAGGAGGTATGTAACCGTATAATTCAGGAAACTACTCATCGTTTCCAATCTTTAAGCTACCTAGACGCAACAAAATTGTTAAACAGCGAATTTTTTGACAATTTTTTGCATAATTTTCCTGAACGCGAACTTGAAGTTGCTGTCAACAGCTATACTGTACTGAACAAAAGAGTGTTAAAGACACAAC